>NC_059429.1:13661617-13951617 GCF_021028975.2 Sphaerodactylus townsendi
CCCCCCCCACCCCCCCCCCCCCCCACCCCCCCCCCCCCCCACCCCCCCCCCCCCCCACCCCCCCCCCCCCCCACCCCCCCCCCCCCCCACCCCCCCCCCCCCCCACCCCCCCCCCCCCCCACCCCCCCCCCCCCCCACCCCCCCCCCCCCCCACCCCCCCCCCCCCCCACCCCCCCCCCCCCCCACCCCCCCCCCCCCCCACCCCCCCCCCCCCCCACCCCCCCCCCCCCCCACCCCCCCCCCCCCCCACCCCCCCCCCCCCCCACCCCCCCCCCCCCCCACCCCCCCCCCCCCCCACCCCCCCCCCCCCCCACCCCCCCCCCCCCCCACCCCCCCCCCCCCCCACCCCCCCCCCCCCCCACCCCCCCCCCCCCCCACCCCCCCCCCCCCCCACCCCCCCCCCCCCCCACCCCCCCCCCCCCCCACCCCCCCCCCCCCCCACCCCCCCCCCCCCCCACCCCCCCCCCCCCCCACCCCCCCCCCCCCCCACCCCCCCCCCCCCCCACCCCCCCCCCCCCCCACCCCCCCCCCCCCCCACCCCCCCCCCCCCCCACCCCCCCCCCCCCCCACCCCCCCCCCCCCCCACCCCCCCCCCCCCCCACCCCCCCCCCCCCCCACCCCCCCCCCCCCCCACCCCCCCCCCCCCCCACCCCCCCCCCCCCCCACCCCCCCCCCCCCCCACCCCCCCCCCCCCCCACCCCCCCCCCCCCCCACCCCCCCCCCCCCCCACCCCCCCCCCCCCCCACCCCCCCCCCCCCCCACCCCCCCCCCCCCCCACCCCCCCCCCCCCCCACCCCCCCCCCCCCCCACCCCCCCCCCCCCCCACCCCCCCCCCCCCCCACCCCCCCCCCCCCCCACCCCCCCCCCCCCCCACCCCCCCCCCCCCCCACCCCCCCCCCCCCCCACCCCCCCCCCCCCCCACCCCCCCCCCCCCCCACCCCCCCCCCCCCCCACCCCCCCCCCCCCCCACCCCCCCCCCCCCCCACCCCCCCCCCCCCCCACCCCCCCCCCCCCCCACCCCCCCCCCCCCCCACCCCCCCCCCCCCCCACCCCCCCCCCCCCCCACCCCCCCCCCCCCCCACCCCCCCCCCCCCCCACCCCCCCCCCCCCCCACCCCCCCCCCCCCCCACCCCCCCCCCCCCCCACCCCCCCCCCCCCCCACCCCCCCCCCCCCCCACCCCCCCCCCCCCCCACCCCCCCCCCCCCCCACCCCCCCCCCCCCCCACCCCCCCCCCCCCCCACCCCCCCCCCCCCCCACCCCCCCCCCCCCCCACCCCCCCCCCCCCCCACCCCCCCCCCCCCCCACCCCCCCCCCCCCCCACCCCCCCCCCCCCCCACCCCCCCCCCCCCCCACCCCCCCCCCCCCCCACCCCCCCCCCCCCCCACCCCCCCCCCCCCCCACCCCCCCCCCCCCCCACCCCCCCCCCCCCCCACCCCCCCCCCCCCCCACCCCCCCCCCCCCCCACCCCCCCCCCCCCCCACCCCCCCCCCCCCCCACCCCCCCCCCCCCCCACCCCCCCCCCCCCCCACCCCCCCCCCCCCCCACCCCCCCCCCCCCCCACCCCCCCCCCCCCCCACCCCCCCCCCCCCCCACCCCCCCCCCCCCCCACCCCCCCCCCCCCCCACCCCCCCCCCCCCCCACCCCCCCCCCCCCCCACCCCCCCCCCCCCCCACCCCCCCCCCCCCCCACCCCCCCCCCCCCCCACCCCCCCCCCCCCCCACCCCCCCCCCCCCCCACCCCCCCCCCCCCCCACCCCCCCCCCCCCCCACCCCCCCCCCCCCCCACCCCCCCCCCCCCCCACCCCCCCCCCCCCCCACCCCCCCCCCCCCCCACCCCCCCCCCCCCCCACCCCCCCCCCCCCCCACCCCCCCCCCCCCCCACCCCCCCCCCCCCCCACCCCCCCCCCCCCCCACCCCCCCCCCCCCCCACCCCCCCCCCCCCCCACCCCCCCCCCCCCCCACCCCCCCCCCCCCCCACCCCCCCCCCCCCCCACCCCCCCCCCCCCCCACCCCCCCCCCCCCCCACCCCCCCCCCCCCCCACCCCCCCCCCCCCCCACCCCCCCCCCCCCCCACCCCCCCCCCCCCCCACCCCCCCCCCCCCCCACCCCCCCCCCCCCCCACCCCCCCCCCCCCCCACCCCCCCCCCCCCCCACCCCCCCCCCCCCCCACCCCCCCCCCCCCCCACCCCCCCCCCCCCCCACCCCCCCCCCCCCCCACCCCCCCCCCCCCCCACCCCCCCCCCCCCCCACCCCCCCCCCCCCCCACCCCCCCCCCCCCCCACCCCCCCCCCCCCCCACCCCCCCCCCCCCCCACCCCCCCCCCCCCCCACCCCCCCCCCCCCCCACCCCCCCCCCCCCCCACCCCCCCCCCCCCCCACCCCCCCCCCCCCCCACCCCCCCCCCCCCCCACCCCCCCCCCCCCCCACCCCCCCCCCCCCCCACCCCCCCCCCCCCCCACCCCCCCCCCCCCCCACCCCCCCCCCCCCCCACCCCCCCCCCCCCCCACCCCCCCCCCCCCCCACCCCCCCCCCCCCCCACCCCCCCCCCCCCCCACCCCCCCCCCCCCCCACCCCCCCCCCCCCCCACCCCCCCCCCCCCCCACCCCCCCCCCCCCCCACCCCCCCCCCCCCCCACCCCCCCCCCCCCCCACCCCCCCCCCCCCCCACCCCCCCCCCCCCCCACCCCCCCCCCCCCCCACCCCCCCCCCCCCCCACCCCCCCCCCCCCCCACCCCCCCCCCCCCCCACCCCCCCCCCCCCCCACCCCCCCCCCCCCCCACCCCCCCCCCCCCCCACCCCCCCCCCCCCCCACCCCCCCCCCCCCCCACCCCCCCCCCCCCCCACCCCCCCCCCCCCCCACCCCCCCCCCCCCCCACCCCCCCCCCCCCCCACCCCCCCCCCCCCCCACCCCCCCCCCCCCCCACCCCCCCCCCCCCCCACCCCCCCCCCCCCCCACCCCCCCCCCCCCCCACCCCCCCCCCCCCCCACCCCCCCCCCCCCCCACCCCCCCCCCCCCCCACCCCCCCCCCCCCCCACCCCCCCCCCCCCCCACCCCCCCCCCCCCCCACCCCCCCCCCCCCCCACCCCCCCCCCCCCCCACCCCCCCCCCCCCCCACCCCCCCCCCCCCCCACCCCCCCCCCCCCCCACCCCCCCCCCCCCCCACCCCCCCCCCCCCCCACCCCCCCCCCCCCCCACCCCCCCCCCCCCCCACCCCCCCCCCCCCCCACCCCCCCCCCCCCCCACCCCCCCCCCCCCCCACCCCCCCCCCCCCCCACCCCCCCCCCCCCCCACCCCCCCCCCCCCCCACCCCCCCCCCCCCCCACCCCCCCCCCCCCCCACCCCCCCCCCCCCCCACCCCCCCCCCCCCCCACCCCCCCCCCCCCCCACCCCCCCCCCCCCCCACCCCCCCCCCCCCCCACCCCCCCCCCCCCCCACCCCCCCCCCCCCCCACCCCCCCCCCCCCCCACCCCCCCCCCCCCCCACCCCCCCCCCCCCCCACCCCCCCCCCCCCCCACCCCCCCCCCCCCCCACCCCCCCCCCCCCCCACCCCCCCCCCCCCCCACCCCCCCCCCCCCCCACCCCCCCCCCCCCCCACCCCCCCCCCCCCCCACCCCCCCCCCCCCCCACCCCCCCCCCCCCCCACCCCCCCCCCCCCCCACCCCCCCCCCCCCCCACCCCCCCCCCCCCCCACCCCCCCCCCCCCCCACCCCCCCCCCCCCCCACCCCCCCCCCCCCCCACCCCCCCCCCCCCCCACCCCCCCCCCCCCCCACCCCCCCCCCCCCCCACCCCCCCCCCCCCCCACCCCCCCCCCCCCCCACCCCCCCCCCCCCCCACCCCCCCCCCCCCCCACCCCCCCCCCCCCCCACCCCCCCCCCCCCCCACCCCCCCCCCCCCCCACCCCCCCCCCCCCCCACCCCCCCCCCCCCCCACCCCCCCCCCCCCCCACCCCCCCCCCCCCCCACCCCCCCCCCCCCCCACCCCCCCCCCCCCCCACCCCCCCCCCCCCCCACCCCCCCCCCCCCCCACCCCCCCCCCCCCCCACCCCCCCCCCCCCCCACCCCCCCCCCCCCCCACCCCCCCCCCCCCCCACCCCCCCCCCCCCCCACCCCCCCCCCCCCCCACCCCCCCCCCCCCCCACCCCCCCCCCCCCCCACCCCCCCCCCCCCCCACCCCCCCCCCCCCCCACCCCCCCCCCCCCCCACCCCCCCCCCCCCCCACCCCCCCCCCCCCCCACCCCCCCCCCCCCCCACCCCCCCCCCCCCCCACCCCCCCCCCCCCCCACCCCCCCCCCCCCCCACCCCCCCCCCCCCCCACCCCCCCCCCCCCCCACCCCCCCCCCCCCCCACCCCCCCCCCCCCCCACCCCCCCCCCCCCCCACCCCCCCCCCCCCCCACCCCCCCCCCCCCCCACCCCCCCCCCCCCCCACCCCCCCCCCCCCCCACCCCCCCCCCCCCCCACCCCCCCCCCCCCCCACCCCCCCCCCCCCCCACCCCCCCCCCCCCCCACCCCCCCCCCCCCCCACCCCCCCCCCCCCCCACCCCCCCCCCCCCCCACCCCCCCCCCCCCCCACCCCCCCCCCCCCCCACCCCCCCCCCCCCCCACCCCCCCCCCCCCCCACCCCCCCCCCCCCCCACCCCCCCCCCCCCCCACCCCCCCCCCCCCCCACCCCCCCCCCCCCCCACCCCCCCCCCCCCCCACCCCCCCCCCCCCCCACCCCCCCCCCCCCCCACCCCCCCCCCCCCCCACCCCCCCCCCCCCCCACCCCCCCCCCCCCCCACCCCCCCCCCCCCCCACCCCCCCCCCCCCCCACCCCCCCCCCCCCCCACCCCCCCCCCCCCCCACCCCCCCCCCCCCCCACCCCCCCCCCCCCCCACCCCCCCCCCCCCCCACCCCCCCCCCCCCCCACCCCCCCCCCCCCCCACCCCCCCCCCCCCCCACCCCCCCCCCCCCCCACCCCCCCCCCCCCCCACCCCCCCCCCCCCCCACCCCCCCCCCCCCCCACCCCCCCCCCCCCCCACCCCCCCCCCCCCCCACCCCCCCCCCCCCCCACCCCCCCCCCCCCCCACCCCCCCCCCCCCCCACCCCCCCCCCCCCCCACCCCCCCCCCCCCCCACCCCCCCCCCCCCCCACCCCCCCCCCCCCCCACCCCCCCCCCCCCCCACCCCCCCCCCCCCCCACCCCCCCCCCCCCCCACCCCCCCCCCCCCCCACCCCCCCCCCCCCCCACCCCCCCCCCCCCCCACCCCCCCCCCCCCCCACCCCCCCCCCCCCCCACCCCCCCCCCCCCCCACCCCCCCCCCCCCCCACCCCCCCCCCCCCCCACCCCCCCCCCCCCCCACCCCCCCCCCCCCCCACCCCCCCCCCCCCCCACCCCCCCCCCCCCCCACCCCCCCCCCCCCCCACCCCCCCCCCCCCCCACCCCCCCCCCCCCCCACCCCCCCCCCCCCCCACCCCCCCCCCCCCCCACCCCCCCCCCCCCCCACCCCCCCCCCCCCCCACCCCCCCCCCCCCCCACCCCCCCCCCCCCCCACCCCCCCCCCCCCCCACCCCCCCCCCCCCCCACCCCCCCCCCCCCCCACCCCCCCCCCCCCCCACCCCCCCCCCCCCCCACCCCCCCCCCCCCCCACCCCCCCCCCCCCCCACCCCCCCCCCCCCCCACCCCCCCCCCCCCCCACCCCCCCCCCCCCCCACCCCCCCCCCCCCCCACCCCCCCCCCCCCCCACCCCCCCCCCCCCCCACCCCCCCCCCCCCCCACCCCCCCCCCCCCCCACCCCCCCCCCCCCCCACCCCCCCCCCCCCCCACCCCCCCCCCCCCCCACCCCCCCCCCCCCCCACCCCCCCCCCCCCCCACCCCCCCCCCCCCCCACCCCCCCCCCCCCCCACCCCCCCCCCCCCCCACCCCCCCCCCCCCCCACCCCCCCCCCCCCCCACCCCCCCCCCCCCCCACCCCCCCCCCCCCCCACCCCCCCCCCCCCCCACCCCCCCCCCCCCCCACCCCCCCCCCCCCCCACCCCCCCCCCCCCCCACCCCCCCCCCCCCCCACCCCCCCCCCCCCCCACCCCCCCCCCCCCCCACCCCCCCCCCCCCCCACCCCCCCCCCCCCCCACCCCCCCCCCCCCCCACCCCCCCCCCCCCCCACCCCCCCCCCCCCCCACCCCCCCCCCCCCCCACCCCCCCCCCCCCCCACCCCCCCCCCCCCCCACCCCCCCCCCCCCCCACCCCCCCCCCCCCCCACCCCCCCCCCCCCCCACCCCCCCCCCCCCCCACCCCCCCCCCCCCCCACCCCCCCCCCCCCCCACCCCCCCCCCCCCCCACCCCCCCCCCCCCCCACCCCCCCCCCCCCCCACCCCCCCCCCCCCCCACCCCCCCCCCCCCCCACCCCCCCCCCCCCCCACCCCCCCCCCCCCCCACCCCCCCCCCCCCCCACCCCCCCCCCCCCCCACCCCCCCCCCCCCCCACCCCCCCCCCCCCCCACCCCCCCCCCCCCCCACCCCCCCCCCCCCCCACCCCCCCCCCCCCCCACCCCCCCCCCCCCCCACCCCCCCCCCCCCCCACCCCCCCCCCCCCCCACCCCCCCCCCCCCCCACCCCCCCCCCCCCCCACCCCCCCCCCCCCCCACCCCCCCCCCCCCCCACCCCCCCCCCCCCCCACCCCCCCCCCCCCCCACCCCCCCCCCCCCCCACCCCCCCCCCCCCCCACCCCCCCCCCCCCCCACCCCCCCCCCCCCCCACCCCCCCCCCCCCCCACCCCCCCCCCCCCCCACCCCCCCCCCCCCCCACCCCCCCCCCCCCCCACCCCCCCCCCCCCCCACCCCCCCCCCCCCCCACCCCCCCCCCCCCCCACCCCCCCCCCCCCCCACCCCCCCCCCCCCCCACCCCCCCCCCCCCCCACCCCCCCCCCCCCCCACCCCCCCCCCCCCCCACCCCCCCCCCCCCCCACCCCCCCCCCCCCCCACCCCCCCCCCCCCCCACCCCCCCCCCCCCCCACCCCCCCCCCCCCCCACCCCCCCCCCCCCCCACCCCCCCCCCCCCCCACCCCCCCCCCCCCCCACCCCCCCCCCCCCCCACCCCCCCCCCCCCCCACCCCCCCCCCCCCCCACCCCCCCCCCCCCCCACCCCCCCCCCCCCCCACCCCCCCCCCCCCCCACCCCCCCCCCCCCCCACCCCCCCCCCCCCCCACCCCCCCCCCCCCCCACCCCCCCCCCCCCCCACCCCCCCCCCCCCCCACCCCCCCCCCCCCCCACCCCCCCCCCCCCCCACCCCCCCCCCCCCCCACCCCCCCCCCCCCCCACCCCCCCCCCCCCCCACCCCCCCCCCCCCCCACCCCCCCCCCCCCCCACCCCCCCCCCCCCCCACCCCCCCCCCCCCCCACCCCCCCCCCCCCCCACCCCCCCCCCCCCCCACCCCCCCCCCCCCCCACCCCCCCCCCCCCCCACCCCCCCCCCCCCCCACCCCCCCCCCCCCCCACCCCCCCCCCCCCCCACCCCCCCCCCCCCCCACCCCCCCCCCCCCCCACCCCCCCCCCCCCCCACCCCCCCCCCCCCCCACCCCCCCCCCCCCCCACCCCCCCCCCCCCCCACCCCCCCCCCCCCCCACCCCCCCCCCCCCCCACCCCCCCCCCCCCCCACCCCCCCCCCCCCCCACCCCCCCCCCCCCCCACCCCCCCCCCCCCCCACCCCCCCCCCCCCCCACCCCCCCCCCCCCCCACCCCCCCCCCCCCCCACCCCCCCCCCCCCCCACCCCCCCCCCCCCCCACCCCCCCCCCCCCCCACCCCCCCCCCCCCCCACCCCCCCCCCCCCCCACCCCCCCCCCCCCCCACCCCCCCCCCCCCCCACCCCCCCCCCCCCCCACCCCCCCCCCCCCCCACCCCCCCCCCCCCCCACCCCCCCCCCCCCCCACCCCCCCCCCCCCCCACCCCCCCCCCCCCCCACCCCCCCCCCCCCCCACCCCCCCCCCCCCCCACCCCCCCCCCCCCCCACCCCCCCCCCCCCCCACCCCCCCCCCCCCCCACCCCCCCCCCCCCCCACCCCCCCCCCCCCCCACCCCCCCCCCCCCCCACCCCCCCCCCCCCCCACCCCCCCCCCCCCCCACCCCCCCCCCCCCCCACCCCCCCCCCCCCCCACCCCCCCCCCCCCCCACCCCCCCCCCCCCCCACCCCCCCCCCCCCCCACCCCCCCCCCCCCCCACCCCCCCCCCCCCCCACCCCCCCCCCCCCCCACCCCCCCCCCCCCCCACCCCCCCCCCCCCCCACCCCCCCCCCCCCCCACCCCCCCCCCCCCCCACCCCCCCCCCCCCCCACCCCCCCCCCCCCCCACCCCCCCCCCCCCCCACCCCCCCCCCCCCCCACCCCCCCCCCCCCCCACCCCCCCCCCCCCCCACCCCCCCCCCCCCCCACCCCCCCCCCCCCCCACCCCCCCCCCCCCCCACCCCCCCCCCCCCCCACCCCCCCCCCCCCCCACCCCCCCCCCCCCCCACCCCCCCCCCCCCCCACCCCCCCCCCCCCCCACCCCCCCCCCCCCCCACCCCCCCCCCCCCCCACCCCCCCCCCCCCCCACCCCCCCCCCCCCCCACCCCCCCCCCCCCCCACCCCCCCCCCCCCCCACCCCCCCCCCCCCCCACCCCCCCCCCCCCCCACCCCCCCCCCCCCCCACCCCCCCCCCCCCCCACCCCCCCCCCCCCCCACCCCCCCCCCCCCCCACCCCCCCCCCCCCCCACCCCCCCCCCCCCCCACCCCCCCCCCCCCCCACCCCCCCCCCCCCCCACCCCCCCCCCCCCCCACCCCCCCCCCCCCCCACCCCCCCCCCCCCCCACCCCCCCCCCCCCCCACCCCCCCCCCCCCCCACCCCCCCCCCCCCCCACCCCCCCCCCCCCCCACCCCCCCCCCCCCCCACCCCCCCCCCCCCCCACCCCCCCCCCCCCCCACCCCCCCCCCCCCCCACCCCCCCCCCCCCCCACCCCCCCCCCCCCCCACCCCCCCCCCCCCCCACCCCCCCCCCCCCCCACCCCCCCCCCCCCCCACCCCCCCCCCCCCCCACCCCCCCCCCCCCCCACCCCCCCCCCCCCCCACCCCCCCCCCCCCCCACCCCCCCCCCCCCCCACCCCCCCCCCCCCCCACCCCCCCCCCCCCCCACCCCCCCCCCCCCCCACCCCCCCCCCCCCCCACCCCCCCCCCCCCCCACCCCCCCCCCCCCCCACCCCCCCCCCCCCCCACCCCCCCCCCCCCCCACCCCCCCCCCCCCCCACCCCCCCCCCCCCCCACCCCCCCCCCCCCCCACCCCCCCCCCCCCCCACCCCCCCCCCCCCCCACCCCCCCCCCCCCCCACCCCCCCCCCCCCCCACCCCCCCCCCCCCCCACCCCCCCCCCCCCCCACCCCCCCCCCCCCCCACCCCCCCCCCCCCCCACCCCCCCCCCCCCCCACCCCCCCCCCCCCCCACCCCCCCCCCCCCCCACCCCCCCCCCCCCCCACCCCCCCCCCCCCCCACCCCCCCCCCCCCCCACCCCCCCCCCCCCCCACCCCCCCCCCCCCCCACCCCCCCCCCCCCCCACCCCCCCCCCCCCCCACCCCCCCCCCCCCCCACCCCCCCCCCCCCCCACCCCCCCCCCCCCCCACCCCCCCCCCCCCCCACCCCCCCCCCCCCCCACCCCCCCCCCCCCCCACCCCCCCCCCCCCCCACCCCCCCCCCCCCCCACCCCCCCCCCCCCCCACCCCCCCCCCCCCCCACCCCCCCCCCCCCCCACCCCCCCCCCCCCCCACCCCCCCCCCCCCCCACCCCCCCCCCCCCCCACCCCCCCCCCCCCCCACCCCCCCCCCCCCCCACCCCCCCCCCCCCCCACCCCCCCCCCCCCCCACCCCCCCCCCCCCCCACCCCCCCCCCCCCCCACCCCCCCCCCCCCCCACCCCCCCCCCCCCCCACCCCCCCCCCCCCCCACCCCCCCCCCCCCCCACCCCCCCCCCCCCCCACCCCCCCCCCCCCCCACCCCCCCCCCCCCCCACCCCCCCCCCCCCCCACCCCCCCCCCCCCCCACCCCCCCCCCCCCCCACCCCCCCCCCCCCCCACCCCCCCCCCCCCCCACCCCCCCCCCCCCCCACCCCCCCCCCCCCCCACCCCCCCCCCCCCCCACCCCCCCCCCCCCCCACCCCCCCCCCCCCCCACCCCCCCCCCCCCCCACCCCCCCCCCCCCCCACCCCCCCCCCCCCCCACCCCCCCCCCCCCCCACCCCCCCCCCCCCCCACCCCCCCCCCCCCCCACCCCCCCCCCCCCCCACCCCCCCCCCCCCCCACCCCCCCCCCCCCCCACCCCCCCCCCCCCCCACCCCCCCCCCCCCCCACCCCCCCCCCCCCCCACCCCCCCCCCCCCCCACCCCCCCCCCCCCCCACCCCCCCCCCCCCCCACCCCCCCCCCCCCCCACCCCCCCCCCCCCCCACCCCCCCCCCCCCCCACCCCCCCCCCCCCCCACCCCCCCCCCCCCCCACCCCCCCCCCCCCCCACCCCCCCCCCCCCCCACCCCCCCCCCCCCCCACCCCCCCCCCCCCCCACCCCCCCCCCCCCCCACCCCCCCCCCCCCCCACCCCCCCCCCCCCCCACCCCCCCCCCCCCCCACCCCCCCCCCCCCCCACCCCCCCCCCCCCCCACCCCCCCCCCCCCCCACCCCCCCCCCCCCCCACCCCCCCCCCCCCCCACCCCCCCCCCCCCCCACCCCCCCCCCCCCCCACCCCCCCCCCCCCCCACCCCCCCCCCCCCCCACCCCCCCCCCCCCCCACCCCCCCCCCCCCCCACCCCCCCCCCCCCCCACCCCCCCCCCCCCCCACCCCCCCCCCCCCCCACCCCCCCCCCCCCCCACCCCCCCCCCCCCCCACCCCCCCCCCCCCCCACCCCCCCCCCCCCCCACCCCCCCCCCCCCCCACCCCCCCCCCCCCCCACCCCCCCCCCCCCCCACCCCCCCCCCCCCCCACCCCCCCCCCCCCCCACCCCCCCCCCCCCCCACCCCCCCCCCCCCCCACCCCCCCCCCCCCCCACCCCCCCCCCCCCCCACCCCCCCCCCCCCCCACCCCCCCCCCCCCCCACCCCCCCCCCCCCCCACCCCCCCCCCCCCCCACCCCCCCCCCCCCCCACCCCCCCCCCCCCCCACCCCCCCCCCCCCCCACCCCCCCCCCCCCCCACCCCCCCCCCCCCCCACCCCCCCCCCCCCCCACCCCCCCCCCCCCCCACCCCCCCCCCCCCCCACCCCCCCCCCCCCCCACCCCCCCCCCCCCCCACCCCCCCCCCCCCCCACCCCCCCCCCCCCCCACCCCCCCCCCCCCCCACCCCCCCCCCCCCCCACCCCCCCCCCCCCCCACCCCCCCCCCCCCCCACCCCCCCCCCCCCCCACCCCCCCCCCCCCCCACCCCCCCCCCCCCCCACCCCCCCCCCCCCCCACCCCCCCCCCCCCCCACCCCCCCCCCCCCCCACCCCCCCCCCCCCCCACCCCCCCCCCCCCCCACCCCCCCCCCCCCCCACCCCCCCCCCCCCCCACCCCCCCCCCCCCCCACCCCCCCCCCCCCCCACCCCCCCCCCCCCCCACCCCCCCCCCCCCCCACCCCCCCCCCCCCCCACCCCCCCCCCCCCCCACCCCCCCCCCCCCCCACCCCCCCCCCCCCCCACCCCCCCCCCCCCCCACCCCCCCCCCCCCCCACCCCCCCCCCCCCCCACCCCCCCCCCCCCCCACCCCCCCCCCCCCCCACCCCCCCCCCCCCCCACCCCCCCCCCCCCCCACCCCCCCCCCCCCCCACCCCCCCCCCCCCCCACCCCCCCCCCCCCCCACCCCCCCCCCCCCCCACCCCCCCCCCCCCCCACCCCCCCCCCCCCCCACCCCCCCCCCCCCCCACCCCCCCCCCCCCCCACCCCCCCCCCCCCCCACCCCCCCCCCCCCCCACCCCCCCCCCCCCCCACCCCCCCCCCCCCCCACCCCCCCCCCCCCCCACCCCCCCCCCCCCCCACCCCCCCCCCCCCCCACCCCCCCCCCCCCCCACCCCCCCCCCCCCCCACCCCCCCCCCCCCCCACCCCCCCCCCCCCCCACCCCCCCCCCCCCCCACCCCCCCCCCCCCCCACCCCCCCCCCCCCCCACCCCCCCCCCCCCCCACCCCCCCCCCCCCCCACCCCCCCCCCCCCCCACCCCCCCCCCCCCCCACCCCCCCCCCCCCCCACCCCCCCCCCCCCCCACCCCCCCCCCCCCCCACCCCCCCCCCCCCCCACCCCCCCCCCCCCCCACCCCCCCCCCCCCCCACCCCCCCCCCCCCCCACCCCCCCCCCCCCCCACCCCCCCCCCCCCCCACCCCCCCCCCCCCCCACCCCCCCCCCCCCCCACCCCCCCCCCCCCCCACCCCCCCCCCCCCCCACCCCCCCCCCCCCCCACCCCCCCCCCCCCCCACCCCCCCCCCCCCCCACCCCCCCCCCCCCCCACCCCCCCCCCCCCCCACCCCCCCCCCCCCCCACCCCCCCCCCCCCCCACCCCCCCCCCCCCCCACCCCCCCCCCCCCCCACCCCCCCCCCCCCCCACCCCCCCCCCCCCCCACCCCCCCCCCCCCCCACCCCCCCCCCCCCCCACCCCCCCCCCCCCCCACCCCCCCCCCCCCCCACCCCCCCCCCCCCCCACCCCCCCCCCCCCCCACCCCCCCCCCCCCCCACCCCCCCCCCCCCCCACCCCCCCCCCCCCCCACCCCCCCCCCCCCCCACCCCCCCCCCCCCCCACCCCCCCCCCCCCCCACCCCCCCCCCCCCCCACCCCCCCCCCCCCCCACCCCCCCCCCCCCCCACCCCCCCCCCCCCCCACCCCCCCCCCCCCCCACCCCCCCCCCCCCCCACCCCCCCCCCCCCCCACCCCCCCCCCCCCCCACCCCCCCCCCCCCCCACCCCCCCCCCCCCCCACCCCCCCCCCCCCCCACCCCCCCCCCCCCCCACCCCCCCCCCCCCCCACCCCCCCCCCCCCCCACCCCCCCCCCCCCCCACCCCCCCCCCCCCCCACCCCCCCCCCCCCCCACCCCCCCCCCCCCCCACCCCCCCCCCCCCCCACCCCCCCCCCCCCCCACCCCCCCCCCCCCCCACCCCCCCCCCCCCCCACCCCCCCCCCCCCCCACCCCCCCCCCCCCCCACCCCCCCCCCCCCCCACCCCCCCCCCCCCCCACCCCCCCCCCCCCCCACCCCCCCCCCCCCCCACCCCCCCCCCCCCCCACCCCCCCCCCCCCCCACCCCCCCCCCCCCCCACCCCCCCCCCCCCCCACCCCCCCCCCCCCCCACCCCCCCCCCCCCCCACCCCCCCCCCCCCCCACCCCCCCCCCCCCCCACCCCCCCCCCCCCCCACCCCCCCCCCCCCCCACCCCCCCCCCCCCCCACCCCCCCCCCCCCCCACCCCCCCCCCCCCCCACCCCCCCCCCCCCCCACCCCCCCCCCCCCCCACCCCCCCCCCCCCCCACCCCCCCCCCCCCCCACCCCCCCCCCCCCCCACCCCCCCCCCCCCCCACCCCCCCCCCCCCCCACCCCCCCCCCCCCCCACCCCCCCCCCCCCCCACCCCCCCCCCCCCCCACCCCCCCCCCCCCCCACCCCCCCCCCCCCCCACCCCCCCCCCCCCCCACCCCCCCCCCCCCCCACCCCCCCCCCCCCCCACCCCCCCCCCCCCCCACCCCCCCCCCCCCCCACCCCCCCCCCCCCCCACCCCCCCCCCCCCCCACCCCCCCCCCCCCCCACCCCCCCCCCCCCCCACCCCCCCCCCCCCCCACCCCCCCCCCCCCCCACCCCCCCCCCCCCCCACCCCCCCCCCCCCCCACCCCCCCCCCCCCCCACCCCCCCCCCCCCCCACCCCCCCCCCCCCCCACCCCCCCCCCCCCCCACCCCCCCCCCCCCCCACCCCCCCCCCCCCCCACCCCCCCCCCCCCCCACCCCCCCCCCCCCCCACCCCCCCCCCCCCCCACCCCCCCCCCCCCCCACCCCCCCCCCCCCCCACCCCCCCCCCCCCCCACCCCCCCCCCCCCCCACCCCCCCCCCCCCCCACCCCCCCCCCCCCCCACCCCCCCCCCCCCCCACCCCCCCCCCCCCCCACCCCCCCCCCCCCCCACCCCCCCCCCCCCCCACCCCCCCCCCCCCCCACCCCCCCCCCCCCCCACCCCCCCCCCCCCCCACCCCCCCCCCCCCCCACCCCCCCCCCCCCCCACCCCCCCCCCCCCCCACCCCCCCCCCCCCCCACCCCCCCCCCCCCCCACCCCCCCCCCCCCCCACCCCCCCCCCCCCCCACCCCCCCCCCCCCCCACCCCCCCCCCCCCCCACCCCCCCCCCCCCCCACCCCCCCCCCCCCCCACCCCCCCCCCCCCCCACCCCCCCCCCCCCCCACCCCCCCCCCCCCCCACCCCCCCCCCCCCCCACCCCCCCCCCCCCCCACCCCCCCCCCCCCCCACCCCCCCCCCCCCCCACCCCCCCCCCCCCCCACCCCCCCCCCCCCCCACCCCCCCCCCCCCCCACCCCCCCCCCCCCCCACCCCCCCCCCCCCCCACCCCCCCCCCCCCCCACCCCCCCCCCCCCCCACCCCCCCCCCCCCCCACCCCCCCCCCCCCCCACCCCCCCCCCCCCCCACCCCCCCCCCCCCCCACCCCCCCCCCCCCCCACCCCCCCCCCCCCCCACCCCCCCCCCCCCCCACCCCCCCCCCCCCCCACCCCCCCCCCCCCCCACCCCCCCCCCCCCCCACCCCCCCCCCCCCCCACCCCCCCCCCCCCCCACCCCCCCCCCCCCCCACCCCCCCCCCCCCCCACCCCCCCCCCCCCCCACCCCCCCCCCCCCCCACCCCCCCCCCCCCCCACCCCCCCCCCCCCCCACCCCCCCCCCCCCCCACCCCCCCCCCCCCCCACCCCCCCCCCCCCCCACCCCCCCCCCCCCCCACCCCCCCCCCCCCCCACCCCCCCCCCCCCCCACCCCCCCCCCCCCCCACCCCCCCCCCCCCCCACCCCCCCCCCCCCCCACCCCCCCCCCCCCCCACCCCCCCCCCCCCCCACCCCCCCCCCCCCCCACCCCCCCCCCCCCCCACCCCCCCCCCCCCCCACCCCCCCCCCCCCCCACCCCCCCCCCCCCCCACCCCCCCCCCCCCCCACCCCCCCCCCCCCCCACCCCCCCCCCCCCCCACCCCCCCCCCCCCCCACCCCCCCCCCCCCCCACCCCCCCCCCCCCCCACCCCCCCCCCCCCCCACCCCCCCCCCCCCCCACCCCCCCCCCCCCCCACCCCCCCCCCCCCCCACCCCCCCCCCCCCCCACCCCCCCCCCCCCCCACCCCCCCCCCCCCCCACCCCCCCCCCCCCCCACCCCCCCCCCCCCCCACCCCCCCCCCCCCCCACCCCCCCCCCCCCCCACCCCCCCCCCCCCCCACCCCCCCCCCCCCCCACCCCCCCCCCCCCCCACCCCCCCCCCCCCCCACCCCCCCCCCCCCCCACCCCCCCCCCCCCCCACCCCCCCCCCCCCCCACCCCCCCCCCCCCCCACCCCCCCCCCCCCCCACCCCCCCCCCCCCCCACCCCCCCCCCCCCCCACCCCCCCCCCCCCCCACCCCCCCCCCCCCCCACCCCCCCCCCCCCCCACCCCCCCCCCCCCCCACCCCCCCCCCCCCCCACCCCCCCCCCCCCCCACCCCCCCCCCCCCCCACCCCCCCCCCCCCCCACCCCCCCCCCCCCCCACCCCCCCCCCCCCCCACCCCCCCCCCCCCCCACCCCCCCCCCCCCCCACCCCCCCCCCCCCCCACCCCCCCCCCCCCCCACCCCCCCCCCCCCCCACCCCCCCCCCCCCCCACCCCCCCCCCCCCCCACCCCCCCCCCCCCCCACCCCCCCCCCCCCCCACCCCCCCCCCCCCCCACCCCCCCCCCCCCCCACCCCCCCCCCCCCCCACCCCCCCCCCCCCCCACCCCCCCCCCCCCCCACCCCCCCCCCCCCCCACCCCCCCCCCCCCCCACCCCCCCCCCCCCCCACCCCCCCCCCCCCCCACCCCCCCCCCCCCCCACCCCCCCCCCCCCCCACCCCCCCCCCCCCCCACCCCCCCCCCCCCCCACCCCCCCCCCCCCCCACCCCCCCCCCCCCCCACCCCCCCCCCCCCCCACCCCCCCCCCCCCCCACCCCCCCCCCCCCCCACCCCCCCCCCCCCCCACCCCCCCCCCCCCCCACCCCCCCCCCCCCCCACCCCCCCCCCCCCCCACCCCCCCCCCCCCCCACCCCCCCCCCCCCCCACCCCCCCCCCCCCCCACCCCCCCCCCCCCCCACCCCCCCCCCCCCCCACCCCCCCCCCCCCCCACCCCCCCCCCCCCCCACCCCCCCCCCCCCCCACCCCCCCCCCCCCCCACCCCCCCCCCCCCCCACCCCCCCCCCCCCCCACCCCCCCCCCCCCCCACCCCCCCCCCCCCCCACCCCCCCCCCCCCCCACCCCCCCCCCCCCCCACCCCCCCCCCCCCCCACCCCCCCCCCCCCCCACCCCCCCCCCCCCCCACCCCCCCCCCCCCCCACCCCCCCCCCCCCCCACCCCCCCCCCCCCCCACCCCCCCCCCCCCCCACCCCCCCCCCCCCCCACCCCCCCCCCCCCCCACCCCCCCCCCCCCCCACCCCCCCCCCCCCCCACCCCCCCCCCCCCCCACCCCCCCCCCCCCCCACCCCCCCCCCCCCCCACCCCCCCCCCCCCCCACCCCCCCCCCCCCCCACCCCCCCCCCCCCCCACCCCCCCCCCCCCCCACCCCCCCCCCCCCCCACCCCCCCCCCCCCCCACCCCCCCCCCCCCCCACCCCCCCCCCCCCCCACCCCCCCCCCCCCCCACCCCCCCCCCCCCCCACCCCCCCCCCCCCCCACCCCCCCCCCCCCCCACCCCCCCCCCCCCCCACCCCCCCCCCCCCCCACCCCCCCCCCCCCCCACCCCCCCCCCCCCCCACCCCCCCCCCCCCCCACCCCCCCCCCCCCCCACCCCCCCCCCCCCCCACCCCCCCCCCCCCCCACCCCCCCCCCCCCCCACCCCCCCCCCCCCCCACCCCCCCCCCCCCCCACCCCCCCCCCCCCCCACCCCCCCCCCCCCCCACCCCCCCCCCCCCCCACCCCCCCCCCCCCCCACCCCCCCCCCCCCCCACCCCCCCCCCCCCCCACCCCCCCCCCCCCCCACCCCCCCCCCCCCCCACCCCCCCCCCCCCCCACCCCCCCCCCCCCCCACCCCCCCCCCCCCCCACCCCCCCCCCCCCCCACCCCCCCCCCCCCCCACCCCCCCCCCCCCCCACCCCCCCCCCCCCCCACCCCCCCCCCCCCCCACCCCCCCCCCCCCCCACCCCCCCCCCCCCCCACCCCCCCCCCCCCCCACCCCCCCCCCCCCCCACCCCCCCCCCCCCCCACCCCCCCCCCCCCCCACCCCCCCCCCCCCCCACCCCCCCCCCCCCCCACCCCCCCCCCCCCCCACCCCCCCCCCCCCCCACCCCCCCCCCCCCCCACCCCCCCCCCCCCCCACCCCCCCCCCCCCCCACCCCCCCCCCCCCCCACCCCCCCCCCCCCCCACCCCCCCCCCCCCCCACCCCCCCCCCCCCCCACCCCCCCCCCCCCCCACCCCCCCCCCCCCCCACCCCCCCCCCCCCCCACCCCCCCCCCCCCCCACCCCCCCCCCCCCCCACCCCCCCCCCCCCCCACCCCCCCCCCCCCCCACCCCCCCCCCCCCCCACCCCCCCCCCCCCCCACCCCCCCCCCCCCCCACCCCCCCCCCCCCCCACCCCCCCCCCCCCCCACCCCCCCCCCCCCCCACCCCCCCCCCCCCCCACCCCCCCCCCCCCCCACCCCCCCCCCCCCCCACCCCCCCCCCCCCCCACCCCCCCCCCCCCCCACCCCCCCCCCCCCCCACCCCCCCCCCCCCCCACCCCCCCCCCCCCCCACCCCCCCCCCCCCCCACCCCCCCCCCCCCCCACCCCCCCCCCCCCCCACCCCCCCCCCCCCCCACCCCCCCCCCCCCCCACCCCCCCCCCCCCCCACCCCCCCCCCCCCCCACCCCCCCCCCCCCCCACCCCCCCCCCCCCCCACCCCCCCCCCCCCCCACCCCCCCCCCCCCCCACCCCCCCCCCCCCCCACCCCCCCCCCCCCCCACCCCCCCCCCCCCCCACCCCCCCCCCCCCCCACCCCCCCCCCCCCCCACCCCCCCCCCCCCCCACCCCCCCCCCCCCCCACCCCCCCCCCCCCCCACCCCCCCCCCCCCCCACCCCCCCCCCCCCCCACCCCCCCCCCCCCCCACCCCCCCCCCCCCCCACCCCCCCCCCCCCCCACCCCCCCCCCCCCCCACCCCCCCCCCCCCCCACCCCCCCCCCCCCCCACCCCCCCCCCCCCCCACCCCCCCCCCCCCCCACCCCCCCCCCCCCCCACCCCCCCCCCCCCCCACCCCCCCCCCCCCCCACCCCCCCCCCCCCCCACCCCCCCCCCCCCCCACCCCCCCCCCCCCCCACCCCCCCCCCCCCCCACCCCCCCCCCCCCCCACCCCCCCCCCCCCCCACCCCCCCCCCCCCCCACCCCCCCCCCCCCCCACCCCCCCCCCCCCCCACCCCCCCCCCCCCCCACCCCCCCCCCCCCCCACCCCCCCCCCCCCCCACCCCCCCCCCCCCCCACCCCCCCCCCCCCCCACCCCCCCCCCCCCCCACCCCCCCCCCCCCCCACCCCCCCCCCCCCCCACCCCCCCCCCCCCCCACCCCCCCCCCCCCCCACCCCCCCCCCCCCCCACCCCCCCCCCCCCCCACCCCCCCCCCCCCCCACCCCCCCCCCCCCCCACCCCCCCCCCCCCCCACCCCCCCCCCCCCCCACCCCCCCCCCCCCCCACCCCCCCCCCCCCCCACCCCCCCCCCCCCCCACCCCCCCCCCCCCCCACCCCCCCCCCCCCCCACCCCCCCCCCCCCCCACCCCCCCCCCCCCCCACCCCCCCCCCCCCCCACCCCCCCCCCCCCCCACCCCCCCCCCCCCCCACCCCCCCCCCCCCCCACCCCCCCCCCCCCCCACCCCCCCCCCCCCCCACCCCCCCCCCCCCCCACCCCCCCCCCCCCCCACCCCCCCCCCCCCCCACCCCCCCCCCCCCCCACCCCCCCCCCCCCCCACCCCCCCCCCCCCCCACCCCCCCCCCCCCCCACCCCCCCCCCCCCCCACCCCCCCCCCCCCCCACCCCCCCCCCCCCCCACCCCCCCCCCCCCCCACCCCCCCCCCCCCCCACCCCCCCCCCCCCCCACCCCCCCCCCCCCCCACCCCCCCCCCCCCCCACCCCCCCCCCCCCCCACCCCCCCCCCCCCCCACCCCCCCCCCCCCCCACCCCCCCCCCCCCCCACCCCCCCCCCCCCCCACCCCCCCCCCCCCCCACCCCCCCCCCCCCCCACCCCCCCCCCCCCCCACCCCCCCCCCCCCCCACCCCCCCCCCCCCCCACCCCCCCCCCCCCCCACCCCCCCCCCCCCCCACCCCCCCCCCCCCCCACCCCCCCCCCCCCCCACCCCCCCCCCCCCCCACCCCCCCCCCCCCCCACCCCCCCCCCCCCCCACCCCCCCCCCCCCCCACCCCCCCCCCCCCCCACCCCCCCCCCCCCCCACCCCCCCCCCCCCCCACCCCCCCCCCCCCCCACCCCCCCCCCCCCCCACCCCCCCCCCCCCCCACCCCCCCCCCCCCCCACCCCCCCCCCCCCCCACCCCCCCCCCCCCCCACCCCCCCCCCCCCCCACCCCCCCCCCCCCCCACCCCCCCCCCCCCCCACCCCCCCCCCCCCCCACCCCCCCCCCCCCCCACCCCCCCCCCCCCCCACCCCCCCCCCCCCCCACCCCCCCCCCCCCCCACCCCCCCCCCCCCCCACCCCCCCCCCCCCCCACCCCCCCCCCCCCCCACCCCCCCCCCCCCCCACCCCCCCCCCCCCCCACCCCCCCCCCCCCCCACCCCCCCCCCCCCCCACCCCCCCCCCCCCCCACCCCCCCCCCCCCCCACCCCCCCCCCCCCCCACCCCCCCCCCCCCCCACCCCCCCCCCCCCCCACCCCCCCCCCCCCCCACCCCCCCCCCCCCCCACCCCCCCCCCCCCCCACCCCCCCCCCCCCCCACCCCCCCCCCCCCCCACCCCCCCCCCCCCCCACCCCCCCCCCCCCCCACCCCCCCCCCCCCCCACCCCCCCCCCCCCCCACCCCCCCCCCCCCCCACCCCCCCCCCCCCCCACCCCCCCCCCCCCCCACCCCCCCCCCCCCCCACCCCCCCCCC
This sequence comes from Sphaerodactylus townsendi, assembly GCF_021028975.2. Lineage (NCBI taxonomy): Eukaryota > Metazoa > Chordata > Lepidosauria > Squamata > Sphaerodactylidae > Sphaerodactylus > Sphaerodactylus townsendi. Next base: position 13,681,845 of record NC_059429.1, read on the forward strand.
CCCCCACCCCCCCCCCCCCCCACCCCCCCCCCCCCCCACCCCCCCCCCCCCCCACCCCCCCCCCCCCCCACCCCCCCCCCCCCCCACCCCCCCCCCCCCCCACCCCCCCCCCCCCCCACCCCCCCCCCCCCCCACCCCCCCCCCCCCCCACCCCCCCCCCCCCCCACCCCCCCCCCCCCCCACCCCCCCCCCCCCCCACCCCCCCCCCCCCCCACCCCCCCCCCCCCCCACCCCCCCCCCCCCCCACCCCCCCCCCCCCCCACCCCCCCCCCCCCCCACCCCCCCCCCCCCCCACCCCCCCCCCCCCCCACCCCCCCCCCCCCCCACCCCCCCCCCCCCCCACCCCCCCCCCCCCCCACCCCCCCCCCCCCCCACCCCCCCCCCCCCCCACCCCCCCCCCCCCCCACCCCCCCCCCCCCCCACCCCCCCCCCCCCCCACCCCCCCCCCCCCCCACCCCCCCCCCCCCCCACCCCCCCCCCCCCCCACCCCCCCCCCCCCCCACCCCCCCCCCCCCCCACCCCCCCCCCCCCCCACCCCCCCCCCCCCCCACCCCCCCCCCCCCCCACCCCCCCCCCCCCCCACCCCCCCCCCCCCCCACCCCCCCCCCCCCCCACCCCCCCCCCCCCCCACCCCCCCCCCCCCCCACCCCCCCCCCCCCCCACCCCCCCCCCCCCCCACCCCCCCCCCCCCCCACCCCCCCCCCCCCCCACCCCCCCCCCCCCCCACCCCCCCCCCCCCCCACCCCCCCCCCCCCCCACCCCCCCCCCCCCCCACCCCCCCCCCCCCCCACCCCCCCCCCCCCCCACCCCCCCCCCCCCCCACCCCCCCCCCCCCCCACCCCCCCCCCCCCCCACCCCCCCCCCCCCCCACCCCCCCCCCCCCCCACCCCCCCCCCCCCCCACCCCCCCCCCCCCCCACCCCCCCCCCCCCCCACCCCCCCCCCCCCCCACCCCCCCCCCCCCCCACCCCCCCCCCCCCCCACCCCCCCCCCCCCCCACCCCCCCCCCCCCCCACCCCCCCCCCCCCCCACCCCCCCCCCCCCCCACCCCCCCCCCCCCCCACCCCCCCCCCCCCCCACCCCCCCCCCCCCCCACCCCCCCCCCCCCCCACCCCCCCCCCCCCCCACCCCCCCCCCCCCCCACCCCCCCCCCCCCCCACCCCCCCCCCCCCCCACCCCCCCCCCCCCCCACCCCCCCCCCCCCCCACCCCCCCCCCCCCCCACCCCCCCCCCCCCCCACCCCCCCCCCCCCCCACCCCCCCCCCCCCCCACCCCCCCCCCCCCCCACCCCCCCCCCCCCCCACCCCCCCCCCCCCCCACCCCCCCCCCCCCCCACCCCCCCCCCCCCCCACCCCCCCCCCCCCCCACCCCCCCCCCCCCCCACCCCCCCCCCCCCCCACCCCCCCCCCCCCCCACCCCCCCCCCCCCCCACCCCCCCCCCCCCCCACCCCCCCCCCCCCCCACCCCCCCCCCCCCCCACCCCCCCCCCCCCCCACCCCCCCCCCCCCCCACCCCCCCCCCCCCCCACCCCCCCCCCCCCCCACCCCCCCCCCCCCCCACCCCCCCCCCCCCCCACCCCCCCCCCCCCCCACCCCCCCCCCCCCCCACCCCCCCCCCCCCCCACCCCCCCCCCCCCCCACCCCCCCCCCCCCCCACCCCCCCCCCCCCCCACCCCCCCCCCCCCCCACCCCCCCCCCCCCCCACCCCCCCCCCCCCCCACCCCCCCCCCCCCCCACCCCCCCCCCCCCCCACCCCCCCCCCCCCCCACCCCCCCCCCCCCCCACCCCCCCCCCCCCCCACCCCCCCCCCCCCCCACCCCCCCCCCCCCCCACCCCCCCCCCCCCCCACCCCCCCCCCCCCCCACCCCCCCCCCCCCCCACCCCCCCCCCCCCCCACCCCCCCCCCCCCCCACCCCCCCCCCCCCCCACCCCCCCCCCCCCCCACCCCCCCCCCCCCCCACCCCCCCCCCCCCCCACCCCCCCCCCCCCCCACCCCCCCCCCCCCCCACCCCCCCCCCCCCCCACCCCCCCCCCCCCCCACCCCCCCCCCCCCCCACCCCCCCCCCCCCCCACCCCCCCCCCCCCCCACCCCCCCCCCCCCCCACCCCCCCCCCCCCCCACCCCCCCCCCCCCCCACCCCCCCCCCCCCCCACCCCCCCCCCCCCCCACCCCCCCCCCCCCCCACCCCCCCCCCCCCCCACCCCCCCCCCCCCCCACCCCCCCCCCCCCCCACCCCCCCCCCCCCCCACCCCCCCCCCCCCCCACCCCCCCCCCCCCCCACCCCCCCCCCCCCCCACCCCCCCCCCCCCCCACCCCCCCCCCCCCCCACCCCCCCCCCCCCCCACCCCCCCCCCCCCCCACCCCCCCCCCCCCCCACCCCCCCCCCCCCCCACCCCCCCCCCCCCCCACCCCCCCCCCCCCCCACCCCCCCCCCCCCCCACCCCCCCCCCCCCCCACCCCCCCCCCCCCCCACCCCCCCCCCCCCCCACCCCCCCCCCCCCCCACCCCCCCCCCCCCCCACCCCCCCCCCCCCCCACCCCCCCCCCCCCCCACCCCCCCCCCCCCCCACCCCCCCCCCCCCCCACCCCCCCCCCCCCCCACCCCCCCCCCCCCCCACCCCCCCCCCCCCCCACCCCCCCCCCCCCCCACCCCCCCCCCCCCCCACCCCCCCCCCCCCCCACCCCCCCCCCCCCCCACCCCCCCCCCCCCCCACCCCCCCCCCCCCCCACCCCCCCCCCCCCCCACCCCCCCCCCCCCCCACCCCCCCCCCCCCCCACCCCCCCCCCCCCCCACCCCCCCCCCCCCCCACCCCCCCCCCCCCCCACCCCCCCCCCCCCCCACCCCCCCCCCCCCCCACCCCCCCCCCCCCCCACCCCCCCCCCCCCCCACCCCCCCCCCCCCCCACCCCCCCCCCCCCCCACCCCCCCCCCCCCCCACCCCCCCCCCCCCCCACCCCCCCCCCCCCCCACCCCCCCCCCCCCCCACCCCCCCCCCCCCCCACCCCCCCCCCCCCCCACCCCCCCCCCCCCCCACCCCCCCCCCCCCCCACCCCCCCCCCCCCCCACCCCCCCCCCCCCCCACCCCCCCCCCCCCCCACCCCCCCCCCCCCCCACCCCCCCCCCCCCCCACCCCCCCCCCCCCCCACCCCCCCCCCCCCCCACCCCCCCCCCCCCCCACCCCCCCCCCCCCCCACCCCCCCCCCCCCCCACCCCCCCCCCCCCCCACCCCCCCCCCCCCCCACCCCCCCCCCCCCCCACCCCCCCCCCCCCCCACCCCCCCCCCCCCCCACCCCCCCCCCCCCCCACCCCCCCCCCCCCCCACCCCCCCCCCCCCCCACCCCCCCCCCCCCCCACCCCCCCCCCCCCCCACCCCCCCCCCCCCCCACCCCCCCCCCCCCCCACCCCCCCCCCCCCCCACCCCCCCCCCCCCCCACCCCCCCCCCCCCCCACCCCCCCCCCCCCCCACCCCCCCCCCCCCCCACCCCCCCCCCCCCCCACCCCCCCCCCCCCCCACCCCCCCCCCCCCCCACCCCCCCCCCCCCCCACCCCCCCCCCCCCCCACCCCCCCCCCCCCCCACCCCCCCCCCCCCCCACCCCCCCCCCCCCCCACCCCCCCCCCCCCCCACCCCCCCCCCCCCCCACCCCCCCCCCCCCCCACCCCCCCCCCCCCCCACCCCCCCCCCCCCCCACCCCCCCCCCCCCCCACCCCCCCCCCCCCCCACCCCCCCCCCCCCCCACCCCCCCCCCCCCCCACCCCCCCCCCCCCCCACCCCCCCCCCCCCCCACCCCCCCCCCCCCCCACCCCCCCCCCCCCCCACCCCCCCCCCCCCCCACCCCCCCCCCCCCCCACCCCCCCCCCCCCCCACCCCCCCCCCCCCCCACCCCCCCCCCCCCCCACCCCCCCCCCCCCCCACCCCCCCCCCCCCCCACCCCCCCCCCCCCCCACCCCCCCCCCCCCCCACCCCCCCCCCCCCCCACCCCCCCCCCCCCCCACCCCCCCCCCCCCCCACCCCCCCCCCCCCCCACCCCCCCCCCCCCCCACCCCCCCCCCCCCCCACCCCCCCCCCCCCCCACCCCCCCCCCCCCCCACCCCCCCCCCCCCCCACCCCCCCCCCCCCCCACCCCCCCCCCCCCCCACCCCCCCCCCCCCCCACCCCCCCCCCCCCCCACCCCCCCCCCCCCCCACCCCCCCCCCCCCCCACCCCCCCCCCCCCCCACCCCCCCCCCCCCCCACCCCCCCCCCCCCCCACCCCCCCCCCCCCCCACCCCCCCCCCCCCCCACCCCCCCCCCCCCCCACCCCCCCCCCCCCCCACCCCCCCCCCCCCCCACCCCCCCCCCCCCCCACCCCCCCCCCCCCCCACCCCCCCCCCCCCCCACCCCCCCCCCCCCCCACCCCCCCCCCCCCCCACCCCCCCCCCCCCCCACCCCCCCCCCCCCCCACCCCCCCCCCCCCCCACCCCCCCCCCCCCCCACCCCCCCCCCCCCCCACCCCCCCCCCCCCCCACCCCCCCCCCCCCCCACCCCCCCCCCCCCCCACCCCCCCCCCCCCCCACCCCCCCCCCCCCCCACCCCCCCCCCCCCCCACCCCCCCCCCCCCCCACCCCCCCCCCCCCCCACCCCCCCCCCCCCCCACCCCCCCCCCCCCCCACCCCCCCCCCCCCCCACCCCCCCCCCCCCCCACCCCCCCCCCCCCCCACCCCCCCCCCCCCCCACCCCCCCCCCCCCCCACCCCCCCCCCCCCCCACCCCCCCCCCCCCCCACCCCCCCCCCCCCCCACCCCCCCCCCCCCCCACCCCCCCCCCCCCCCACCCCCCCCCCCCCCCACCCCCCCCCCCCCCCACCCCCCCCCCCCCCCACCCCCCCCCCCCCCCACCCCCCCCCCCCCCCACCCCCCCCCCCCCCCACCCCCCCCCCCCCCCACCCCCCCCCCCCCCCACCCCCCCCCCCCCCCACCCCCCCCCCCCCCCACCCCCCCCCCCCCCCACCCCCCCCCCCCCCCACCCCCCCCCCCCCCCACCCCCCCCCCCCCCCACCCCCCCCCCCCCCCACCCCCCCCCCCCCCCACCCCCCCCCCCCCCCACCCCCCCCCCCCCCCACCCCCCCCCCCCCCCACCCCCCCCCCCCCCCACCCCCCCCCCCCCCCACCCCCCCCCCCCCCCACCCCCCCCCCCCCCCACCCCCCCCCCCCCCCACCCCCCCCCCCCCCCACCCCCCCCCCCCCCCACCCCCCCCCCCCCCCACCCCCCCCCCCCCCCACCCCCCCCCCCCCCCACCCCCCCCCCCCCCCACCCCCCCCCCCCCCCACCCCCCCCCCCCCCCACCCCCCCCCCCCCCCACCCCCCCCCCCCCCCACCCCCCCCCCCCCCCACCCCCCCCCCCCCCCACCCCCCCCCCCCCCCACCCCCCCCCCCCCCCACCCCCCCCCCCCCCCACCCCCCCCCCCCCCCACCCCCCCCCCCCCCCACCCCCCCCCCCCCCCACCCCCCCCCCCCCCCACCCCCCCCCCCCCCCACCCCCCCCCCCCCCCACCCCCCCCCCCCCCCACCCCCCCCCCCCCCCACCCCCCCCCCCCCCCACCCCCCCCCCCCCCCACCCCCCCCCCCCCCCACCCCCCCCCCCCCCCACCCCCCCCCCCCCCCACCCCCCCCCCCCCCCACCCCCCCCCCCCCCCACCCCCCCCCCCCCCCACCCCCCCCCCCCCCCACCCCCCCCCCCCCCCACCCCCCCCCCCCCCCACCCCCCCCCCCCCCCACCCCCCCCCCCCCCCACCCCCCCCCCCCCCCACCCCCCCCCCCCCCCACCCCCCCCCCCCCCCACCCCCCCCCCCCCCCACCCCCCCCCCCCCCCACCCCCCCCCCCCCCCACCCCCCCCCCCCCCCACCCCCCCCCCCCCCCACCCCCCCCCCCCCCCACCCCCCCCCCCCCCCACCCCCCCCCCCCCCCACCCCCCCCCCCCCCCACCCCCCCCCCCCCCCACCCCCCCCCCCCCCCACCCCCCCCCCCCCCCACCCCCCCCCCCCCCCACCCCCCCCCCCCCCCACCCCCCCCCCCCCCCACCCCCCCCCCCCCCCACCCCCCCCCCCCCCCACCCCCCCCCCCCCCCACCCCCCCCCCCCCCCACCCCCCCCCCCCCCCACCCCCCCCCCCCCCCACCCCCCCCCCCCCCCACCCCCCCCCCCCCCCACCCCCCCCCCCCCCCACCCCCCCCCCCCCCCACCCCCCCCCCCCCCCACCCCCCCCCCCCCCCACCCCCCCCCCCCCCCACCCCCCCCCCCCCCCACCCCCCCCCCCCCCCACCCCCCCCCCCCCCCACCCCCCCCCCCCCCCACCCCCATGGCATCTTCAGAGGTGTATCACAGAGGGAAGTCTGTTACACACTGTGTCCAATCTGTGTTCAGTGTGTAACAGACGTTTCTCTGTGATACACCTCTGAAGATGCCAGCCACAGATGCAGGCAAAACGTTAGGAACAAGATCTACCAGACCACGGTCACACAGCCCGGAAAACCACAACAACCAGTTGAAACCAGCCATGAAAAGCCTTCGACAATATTTGCTGGTTTCTGTGCCCACCCTTAGACCCTGCCCTCCCGCTGCCACCAATACCTATTGGTATTTGCCAAAGGATTTCCTTTGATGGATTTGCTTCCTCTTAGGATTTCCAAGTTTTGTACCCTGGCTTTGCCTGTTCAGTGCCTCAGGAGGACAAAATCTCCTCTTTCCTTTCGGGTTTAGAAATCGCGTAATAATACTGGGGAGGCGGGGCAGATGGCCTTGCAAACTCACACCCCCTTGCTCTTCTCCTGCAATCATTCCAGAGGAGATAGCTGTATAGCAGCTCCCCTGAATTCTGTGCAAGACGAAATGGCTTTGAGGTGAGGGGTGGACAGAATCAGTTGAATTGGAGCAGATTTTTCAAAAAGATACAAAACCCCATGGGTGCATATCAGGAAAAAAATTGGCATATAGCAGGTTTGAGAAATATCGGGGAAAGCACAGGAGGAAATCAGCTCAGCAAGGGGTCTGTGAGGAAACTGAAAATTATCTGATTAGCAAAGAACTCAAACGCATGGCAACAGCCATCTAGAACAGTGATGGCGAACCTTTTTGAGACCGAGTGCCCAAATTGCAACCCAAACCCCAGCTATTTATCGCAAAGTGCCAACCCAACAATTTAACCTGAATGCTGAGGTTTTAGTTTAGAAAAAAAACGGTTGGCTCCCTCTTCCTTTGCCCCACCAGCTCGAGCAGGGGCCAGCCTGCTCTAGCCTCCAGCAAGTCCTGCGCGCACTGCTCTGTGCCTCTCTAGCATCTCTGTCTCCTCTGCGCCGCGCCCCCCCCCCTCGGGCAGAAGCCACCCGGACCACAGGCACCAGGCCCGCCAGCCAAGTCCTACGTGGTCACCAGGTTGCGTGCATGTCATGCTCAGTGGCCCAGGCCAGCCTAGATGTGTGTAGGGGTGTGTGATTTTCCGCCCCCCCACATAACGAACTCTGTGTGTGCATGCCCACAGAGAGGGCTCCGAGTGCCACCTCTGGCACCCGTGCCATAGGTTCGCCATCACTGATCTAGAAGATCCCTCAGTCTCTGGCAATCTTGACCCTCTCCACTGAAATCTTAGAATCTTAGACATCAACCACTTATTCTACATTTACTTTAAGTGGCATTTTCCCCCTATGCAAATTCAGCTGCCAGGATTACCAATGCGAAGAATTTCCCTGGGTAGAGCGAGGGAAGTGTTAGTCGCTGCTGTTTTCTTTCCAGGGGGAAAATTTCAGGGGAGGAAAAAGCTCTCTCACACACTCACACTCACACTCACACTCACACTCACACTCACACTCACACTCTCTCACACACACACACACACACACACACACACACACACACACACACACACACACACACACACACACACACACACACACACACACACACACACACACACACACACACACCCCGGTTGTTTTCCTTGAACAAACGGTCCTGGTGACTAAATTTTTAAAAGGGAAAAATTTTGTAGAGGTCCTAAGGTACTGTACAGAAAGGGACGCAGTACAAAATACAACAGCCAGAGCAAATACACTGTGCACTGCGTTTATCGGCAGGTGTAAACAATAAATTGCATTGCACCTATGCATGAAGGTAAAATACACCTTTGCTGCCAGAGAAAGACCGCTGTAGGAAAAGACTTAAGCTAAGAAATAAAACAATACACTTTATTTATGGTATAAAAATTTGGCCATAGCCAAGATTTATTGGCGTGACAGATTAGAGCGTAAGGCACAGCATGGGGGATTGATCCTGTGTTGGGCAGCCATGAAGGCTGTCCCCCAACACCCGCTTTCCTCAAACCTGCCTGTTCGAGGAAACAGAACAGATAAAACCGGTGCCTGGCAGCAACGAGCGGGAGAGCTTCAGATGGGCGCTGGGCCGCTGCCTGAAGATTCTCCCTGTTACGGGGGGCGGGGGGGGGGGCAAGCCAAATCAGCCCATGCCTGGGCCAAACTGTCCCCGGCTTGCTCCACCCCAAACCTCATTAGGAGGCTCCAAAATAGTTAGCAGGCAGCTATCCTGAACCGTAGATCAGTCCCCCATGCACAAACCGCAGACATCAATAAATGAACGGACACGACATAAGCAACTGAAAGAAAGGGAGGGTGGGCGGGACGATCTCCAGCCGGCCGAGCGAAAAGGGGTGCCACAAGGCCCGGCCCGGCTGTTTATCGCGGATGGGAGGCACCTACCTGTCGACGTCACGACTGTGCGCGTCGCCGACCCATTGCCCAATTGGCTGCACTGCTGCACACCTGCGCAGTGCAGCCTTGTGTTCGGCCATTAGGGGGAGGAGCTGCCGCCGTAACGGAGACACAGCTCCCTTCCCCAGACGGCAATGGCGGCCCCGGTAAGTCGGCGCCGCTTCTTTATGGCAATTATAGCAAATGACAAGCATTCACAGTGCATATACGTGATTCATTGTGCATACAGAAACAATGACTTGCAACGTATTCTCGAAAGTACACCTGAGCTCCCATTCACCAAATCCTTAATGTGTCCTCCTTCTGCGGTCTTTTGAGAACCAGGCGGGTACCAAGAAGCTGGGTCAGGGACGTAATGTGAGGAGGTAACTCTTGTGGGCCAAGTAGCATTCGTCCGGTTCTGCTGGACCCTCAAAGGCTGGATTTAATGCAGGGGTCCTTTGTGGGCACTTTTGGAATTCTGACACAGGGTGGTAAGCACAACCAGAAAATGGCTGCCCCCGGGGGCGGAGCCAGTTGGAGAATGGCAGGAAGTGGGCTTGTGCGTGACTCTAATCATAACTCCAACATTTCAGGCAGAAGCTCTGTTCAACAGGATGCCTTTTTAAAACTAAAACGCTGTTTAAAAATATTCTCTCACAGACACACAGCTTGCTTGCAGTTATTCAGTGACGCTTCCTGAGCTGTGCTTCTACCGCTGAAGCAAGTTTTAAAAACCTGCATAGCCAATCTCCAGTGGCCAGTCAGGAACCCTCCTGGGTAGAAGCCCTAGAACCGTGGTGGCGAACCTTTGGCACTCCAGATGTTATGGACTACAATTCCCATCATCCCCTTCCAGCATGGCCAATTGGAGTGCCAAAGGTTCGCCACCACTGCCCTAGAAACACCCAGTGGGCCACAGGAAAGGTTGCTGGTGGGTACCATTTTGCCCCCAGAGACCACATTGGGGAGCCCTCATTTGCTGCATTGCAGCTGTGGGATTCAGACTAAAGATGCAAATTCAGTGGCGTAGGAGGTTAAGAGCTCATGTATCTAATCTGGAGGAACCGGGTTTGATTCCCCGCTCTGCCACCTGAGCTGTGGAGGCTTATCTGGGGAATTCAGATTAGCCTGTACACTCCCACACATGCCAGCTGGGTGACCTTGGGCTAGTCACAGCTTCTCGGAGCGCTCTCAGCCCCACCTACCTCACAGGGTGTTTGTTGTGAGGGGGGAAGGGCAAGGAGATTGTCAGCCCCTTTGAGTCTCCTGCAGAAGAGAAAGGGGGGATATAAATCCAAACTCTTCTTCTTCTTCAGTGCAAAGCTCAAGGGGGATAACTTAACACACAGTTGCCAACCGACCTGGCATGTCCATTGCACCATTCGGAAACACCTTGAAAATTGCCTGTCTGATTTTCTCACCTGCTCTGCAGCAGGTGAAAGTCTAATGGGCCTCTGTGAACTCCGCCTCGGTGCATCAACTTTTCAGGCTCTTCTGTGAGAAAATCTGTGTTGTTTCTCTGATGCGTAATCTGCCCCGTTCAGGCGAGATTCTCCCTGCCCCCTCGCAGCCAAACATCTTCACACCCTTTGCAGATGTCTCACTCCCCCACCCCCACCCCCTTGCTTGAAATTCTCCCTGGAAATGAGTGGAAATTAAACACTGTGTTTGCCCAGGCAGCATTTCGTTCTCTCCCAGCTCACAGTTGCCAGTGACAATCCGCAGCACTTCCGTTGAGGGTGGGTGTGAAAGCTTGGGGTGGGGCTAATCCGGTGAAACGCATGGATGGGCGCGTATGCGTAAGGAGCACTGGGTAGACTCAAGTGGGAAGCGAGGCCGAGCGACACGTGGGCTTATGCCTGCGTGCCAAAGAACATGATGACAGATTTAAAATAGACAAAAAACACACATTTTCTTTTCTTTTTAAAACGCCTTCAGCTCCTGAAATTCTCCACGGGTCACCGTACGGTCCTGAAGTCGATATGTGGTCAGTCGGAGTCATCACCTATATCTTGTGAGTGAGCTTACTTATTTTGGCTGCTTTTTCTTCTTTCTCTGGCGGCGGGTCTGCGAATAGGGGAGAAACAAACCCGCCTTTGCTCTGTCTTTGAAAATTTGACGTGCAGTTCCCCTCCTCTCCGGAAAAATATGTTCACATTCACCCTCTCCCGATTTATGTGGGCTGACGCGGCCAACGTTATTTGTAACACAGAGGTGAATTACCAAACAGAAATAAACTGATTAGGCTATTATGCACTTGCGGTCTGCCCCACAATAAGCATGCATTCCCTCCCTAGCAGATTTTCTGTTGCTCACAGGTTGTTCCCCCCTCCTGAATTCCCCGCGCAGCAGATCCAATAATCTCCATGGTTTCCAAGAGGGAGGAAAGTGCAATTTCCCCCCCTGCCTTTGCAGGGAAAGCGAAGCAGAGCAGCATCCATTTGCCCTGCTTCTGGTTTTCTGCTTCTGTCCACTTTCCCCCACCCATGCAGGATCAGTTCTGCCCACTCCTCAGCAGGCATTTCCAGGAGAATAGTGGACCTTAAAAAACTTTTATGCTAATGTTCTGTCACAGGAGCAATAGATCATTGGCCTCAACCGAGGCCAGGGCCTTTACTGCTCTGGCCCCTGCCTGGTGGAATGCTCTACCTCCAGCTGTCCGGGCCCTGTGGGACCTTGGTGAGTTCCACAGGGCCTGTAAGACGGAGCTATTCCACCGGGCCTTTGTGGGGGCTAGCCGCGGTTCTATCACCCCCCACTGCCTGTTTTTCCATCTTGGTTGGGCCCTGACTTAATCTTGGACCCTGCCTACCCCCTACCCCTTTTGCCCTTTAGATCGGGCGCCTGTTTTTAACAACTTCTGTTGTCTTAATTGTGTTTATTTTAGTAACTGCTGCTCAAGTTTTAATGGGTTTAAGTTTTTATTTGTATTGATTGCTGTCTCAGAGAACAGCTATATTGTGAGCCGCCTCGAGCCCTCCGGGGGTGAGGCGGCCTATAAATCCAACAATAAAAAAACAATAAAAAAATTGAAAGCCGCCCCTCCCCTTCCCAAATTCAAGCATCCAAGCAGCCAACCTGGGAGCAACCCGGAAGTAGGGGCTGGCAAAATCGCCGCTTGGTGCAATCATTGGGGTCTCCTCGTATGTAAACAAATGTGGGGAGATCCCACTGTGGAGCAAACTACCTTGGGGAAAGCAGGGCATGATTAATTCGACCCCAAGCTTTGTGCTTTCAGTCTAATTGCCTGCAAGCCAGGCTATTTCTCAAATAGACATAGATGTTTATTTATTTATAGCCAATACATCTGGGTCCACCAAACTGGCTTTTGTGGAGGGCTTCTGCTCCATACCACCCTGAAATGTCCGGGCTGGTCTTTCCCTCTACCCAGAAGGCTTTTCCTCTGGGCCTCACAGCTTTGCATCTCCCCAAAAACGTGCGTAAGCACTGCCTCGCTTTTATTTCTGAGCAAGCTGGTGTTTAAAGGATCACAAAGGAGCAGCAGTGGCGTAGGAGGTTAAGAGCTCGTGTATCTAATCTGGAGGAACTGGGTTTGATTCCCAGCTCTGCCACCTGAGCCATAGAGGCTGATCTGGGGAATTCAGATTAGCCTGTACACTCCCACACACGACAGCTGGGTGACCTTGGGCTAGTCACAGCTTCTCGGAGCTCTCTCAGCCCCACCTACCTCACAGGGTGTTTGTTGTGAGGGGGGGGAAGGGCAAGGAGATTGTCAGCCCCTTTGAGTCTCCTGCAGGAGAGAAAGGGGGGATATAAATCCAAACTCTTCTTCTTCTCTTCTTCTAGTGTTGTGAAGTGTTTAGGATGTTGGGTGAAAATCGGGAAAGCTCGGGGTCGAATTAAGGTTGCCAACCGCCAGGTGGCTCGTGGAATTGTGCTGCACAGTTGATCTCTGGATGGCCAATTTCAGCTCCCCTGGAGAAAATGGCTGCTTTGGTGGATGAACTCCGTGGCTTTATACCCCACTTAAGTTCTTCCCCTCTCCTAACCCCGCCTCCCCAGGCTCCACCCCCAAAATCTCTACGTATTTCCCAACCCAGACCTGGCAACCCGAGTTCAAATCCCCTTTGGCGGGTGGTCTTGGCCAAGTCTCTCTTTCAGCCTGACAACCCCTCACTGGGTTGTTATGAGGATGAGGGTAGGTAGGGTCGTTCCCCCACTTACCTGCTGCTGCGCGCTACTCTCCCCAAGTAGCGTGGGGTCCCCCAGCACTCCCCACTACAGGGGCGGCGACAATGCAGCTGCCCCAACGCTGCCGCTGTCATGCCCCCTCAGCACGCGTCATTCCTGGCGCTCCTCGAAACGGCGCCTTTTGAAGCCCGGGAGCGCGCCAGAAATGACGCGCGCTTGGAGTAGCTCGCAGCAACCTTTGGTCGAGGTAAGTGGGGAAATGACCTATGCTATCCTGAGCTTTTTGGACCAAGGGTGGGATAAATGTGCTGCAGATAGAAAGTAACACTGCCCTGTCATGCAGCAGTACTAAGGGCCAAGCTAGAAACGACAGTATTCCTAAGCCCCCCACCAGAAGCAGCCGCCATTTTAAGTCTTGATTAGACCTGCAGCCTTCTTTCCGCCTCCCATCATGCAGCTGTTTTGACACTTGAGAAGGTGCACGGGGGGGGGGGGGCACCATTCAGCCCTAATAGGAAGTCTGGGACACCTGTTGATGCCGATTGGGCCAGCTGAAAAGGAAAATTATTTCTTCACATTGTAAACTTAAAGAACTCACTGCCGCAAGACGGGGTGGTGATGGAGGCCAGCTTTTAAAAGATAAAGGTAGTCCCCTGTTCAGTCACCAGGTCATTGCTGACCCATGGGGTGACATCACATCCCAGCATTTATTAGGCAGATTGCGTTGATTGGGGGGACAGGGGGTTGCCCTTGGCTTCCCAGTTATCTACACTTTCCCCCATAAGCTGGGTACTCATTTCACTGACCTCGGAAGGATGGAAGGCTGAGTCAACCTTCAGCCCGCTACTGAAACCGACTTCTGTCGGGATCGAACTCAGGTCGTGAACAGAGCTTGGACTGCAGTACTGGAGCTTACCACCCCACCCCCACCCCCTCCCGCTCTCTATGCCAGCTTTAGAGGGCTTTTAAAAATAAACAAAAGGAACAGATGGATTCATGGAGAAGATATTTCTGTGTCTCCTGCCCACAACAACCATATGGAATCTCCACACCGAGAAGCCGCATATCTCCCCCCCCCACCCCCCGCCAGATGCTGGGGACACGCAGGTCACAGGGAAGTTCATGTGCTGCTCTGCTGGCCGCTACTAGAAACAAGATTCGTTGCAGGATGGGTCTGGTCATTCAAGGCATTTTGTGATCCCCCGCATCACCCTTTTTCTAGACGAGCCGGTCCCCTGTTCCTTGATCCAAAACCCATTGAATTGGAGAGCATCGTTTCTATGCAAGGCAGATGCTGGAGGCAAAGAGATGGGCAGAAAGAAATCATTGGGTCAGAGTGAGATGCTGAATCCATTCTATAGATCCCCCCCCCCCCCGCTTAAGCATTTCACACTACCCCCCCCCCCCAGCTGGGCTCCAGAACAGGAAGAAACCCCTGATTATTTTCTTTTTCATATACTGTTACTAATATTTACTGTCTGCTTTGTTTTGTTTACTTACACCTGCCTTTTATTGAAGGCTTTACAATTTTGCCCCCCCTCCCTCCCTCCCTCCCTCCCTCTCTCTCTCTCTCTCTCTCTCTCTCTCTCTATCTATCTATCTATCTATCTATCTATCTATCTATCTATCTATCTTCTTAAATGTTTGTGTTATTCTGATTATTAATATTTTGGGTTTTTTTTAAGAAATAAGATTTGTCGCGGAAGTTGTTCATGTGTTTATAAGGTTTTTTTTAATTGAACTCTATGTCATTTTAAACACTGCTTTAATGTTTTGTGTTTTAATGGCACCGTATTTGCTAACTTAGGGACCGTATTTGCTAACTTAGGGACCCTAATTGGGCTGGAAAGGTGGCATAAAAACAGTCCCTTGGGGGTATTTTCATAAGGAACGTATCTGACCTGGAAGGACTTTCAGCAACACTCTCTCTCTCTCTCTCTCTCTCTGGTCGTTTCCCCACTTACCTTGACCACCCTTTGTGTTTATAATGTGTTTATAAGGTTTTTTTTAATTGAACTCTATGTCATTTTAAACACTGCTTTAATGTTTTGTGTTTTAATGGCACCGTATTTGCTAACTTAGGGACCCTAATTGGGCTGGAAAGGTGGCATAAAAACAGTCCCTTGGGGGTATTTTCATAAGGAACGTATCTGACCTGGAAGGACTTTCAGCAACACTCTCTCTCTCTCTCTCTGGTCAAGTTTCCCACTTCTTACCTTGACTCAACCCTTTCATGCTGCCACTCTCAGTGCATCGCTGGCTATTTCTGGCATCGCCCCTCTGGCTTCCCCACGACGCAGAGCGCTGGGTCATCAATGTGCCGCTTTTGAGGGAGCACCAGGAATGACAAGCGTGCTGAGGGGGGGCGCTGAGCTGCAGCGTGGGCTGGCTAAGTGCTTGTCACCGCCCCTGTAGTGGGGAGTGCCGCGGGATCTGGCACTACTTGGGGAGAGTAGCACTCACCAGACGGTAATTGGGGAAACGACTGATTCTCCCCCAGCAGTAGCCTCCCTATCTGGGCTGTTTGGGAATGCATTTCCAGCCGTACCACAGCCAGAGTCCCGTTATGCCCTGTTATGAAATTTTCCTGTCTGCATATGCTTTTTCCTCTCCTGAGCACTGACCCCTCTTTTGGTTCAGGGAAGCCTCGTGTTGAGGGAACACTCTTTAAACATGATATTCTTCTTGCTTTGCTGGGAGAGCTGGGGAAATGTACATGTGCTCCTATTTCATTGGGTTCCTTATCTCTTCCCTCCCCCTCTTCCCCACCCCCCCTCCATCATAGTTGATCCTCCCGCTTCATGCCTTCCCTCCGACCATCTTCATTCTCCATGTTGTCCCACATCCATCGTGGGAGATTCTCAAGTTGTTTATGTTCCCTGAAATTTATTATCAATTTTTTTAAAAATGGTGGCTGCCGTCTATCACTCGATGAAATGGACAAGGGTCCATATTTTATGTTTCTCCCATGGTGATTGTCTGGATAGTTTTCCCAGTAGTTTTCCCTCTGATCCATCCTTGGCAATGTGTGGCGGGGGATCGTTGACCACATGTGCATCAGCTAAAATACCCTTTTTTGGGTTTTGGGCACACAGGAAGTTGTATGGAATCTCCCCCCCCCCACACACACACACACAGGCGTTGATCCCACTGATGCAGCTTCTGCAGGCAAGCTTTTGCAGTGTGGGCCATTTCACTCTGTCGTTTTTGCCGTTTCCGCAGTTCACGGAGGAACTGAAGGTCTAATGGTTGTGCATGTGGGGTGGAGATTGAATCTACCTTCCCCTCGGGGAAATAAAGAACCCCAAAATGGAGACTGCGTGGTGCTGGAATGGAGAGGAGGGCAAAATGGCAGATTGGACCTTTTTTGTGGGGGTGAAAAGGGGATTGGGGTAATGCAAACATGGAGGGCGAGGAGGGAATGCCAGCACACATGTGCCTGAGTCGAGCAGAGCAAAAAAGGAAAACTAAACTAAAAAAGGGAACTCCTCCCATCATGTCACGTTGAAGTTGGTCCAGCGTGCAGCGGCGTGGCTACTCACAGATAGTTCGACACGGGACCACATCTCACCTGAGCTGCGCCGGCTGCATTCCCAATGGAATACTGGATCACCTTCAAGGTATTGGTTTTAACCCTTAAGGCACTCCGTGGCCTGCGGCCCTCATACCTTAGGGACCGTCTTTTCCCTTGTGTCCCCACTTGACCTCTGTGTTCTGCAGAGGCCAATTTACTGGTGGTCCCTGACCCCTCCATGATACAGCTAGCTTCTACCCGGGCCAGGGCCTTCAGTGCCTTGGCCCCTGCCCAATTGAACTCTCTAGCACCATCTGTTAGGGACCTTGAGCAATTCCGCAGGGCCTGTAAAGCTGAATTATTCTGCCGGGCCTTTGGTGAGAACTAGCCGTTGATAGTGCCATCCCCTGCATTTACATTTATATTCTACTCTATGTTCAGACCACCCTCACAACATGATATTGACTGATTTGAACTGCGATTTCCGCCATCTGATAATTCTATAGTTTGTAAATTGATATTTGTTTTTGCTATTTATGGTTTTAGCTCGCTGTTATTGGTTTTATCTATGAAGTTTTAATATGTGTATTGTACACCACCCACAGCCCTCTGGGGGGGTGGGTTAGGTGGTATATTAAATTGAACAAACAAACAAACAAACAAACAAAGTGACACCACGGCTACGAGACATGCAAAATGCCAGCCCTACAGCAGATGGCACAAAAATCACAGGAGGACAAGCAAGTCAAAAGCACTCTTCAAATCAAAGGCGGCCAGGCAAATGCTGCTCAAACTCAGAATTAGTAGTACATGCATAAAAGGCCAATATTTCTTCGCAACAGGTGTGAATTCTGGTCTCCACCATGCTGGCATGTGCCCAGTGGTGGGATCCAAAAATTTTAGTAACAGGTTCCCATTGTGGTGGGATTCAAACTGTGGTGTAGCGCCAATGGGGCTGGGCGGGGCACGATGGGGGCGTGGCAGGGCACAACGGGGTGTGGTCGGGAATTCCAGGGGCGGGTATCTCCCATGGGCGGGTTGTGGTAGCAGATGCAGCCGCTGTGCCGGGTCCCCCGGCTGGAAACGAATGCACGCAGGCGCAGGCTGCCACCCACGCCGGTGCACCTCCTGCTAGACTGCTTCAAGTTCTGCGCGCTACTGCTGAGAGGAGGGGCGTAACTAAGGCAAAAATCACGTGGCAAAATCACCCATTAGTAACCCCCTCTCGGCACACACAAATAATTAGCAACCTACTCTAGAGAACCTGTGAGAACCTGCTGGATCCCACCTCTGCATGTGCCCCTCCCTCCTCCCTCAGGACATAATCCAAAAAGTTTACCTGTTTGGAAAACCTAAATGGCAGCTTAGGATCCCAGTTTACTGGAGAAAGCAGATCCCAGCTGGCCTGCAGTTGGACTTTGTGACTGAACAGAATGTATGGGGAACCTTAAGTCCGGCTCTGTAATCTGAAAGGAAGAATGTTGATTCATTTGAAATGTGGCATTGGAGGAGAGTTTTACAGATATTGCGGACTACTGAAAAGACCAATGAGTAGTTCAGATCAAATCAAACCCAAAGAAGGAGAGTTTGGATTTATACCCTGCCTTTTCTCTCCTGTAAGGAGACTCAAAGGGGCTTACAAACTCCTCTCCCTCCCTCTCCCTACAACAGAACCTTGTTGGTGGGGCTGATAGAGTTCAGAGAGAACTGTGACTAGCCCAAGCGCACCTGGCAAGATTGTAGGAGCATGGAAATAAATCTGGTTCACCTGATAAGAGCCCACCATTCATGTGGAAGAGTGGACAATCAAACACGGTTTTCCAGATTAGAGTCCACTGCTCTTAACCGCTACCCCACGCTGGACTCACCCTGGAAGCTAAAATTACTAAACTGAGGCTGTTGCACTTTGAACTCAAGAGTCACTGCAAAAGGCAGTCATGCCAGGAAAAGTCGAAGGCTGTAGGAAAAGAGGAAGAACTAATATGAGATGCTTGACTCAATCCAGGCAGCCTGGCCCTCAGTTTGCAAGGACGGAGCAAGGCTGTTAACAGAAGGCTGTTTTGGAGGTCATCAGTGCATAGAGTTGCCATAAGCTGGAGGCAACTTGACAGTGCTTAATACACACACAGTTCCAAGAGAGAAACATACCGGCATGAGCCATGTTCATGCCTTCCACGGATAAACCTGCATTTTGTGGTTAGCCCGATCTCATCAGATCTTGGGTGATTTCCCACTGGCGATTAATCCTGGGATCATCACCCGAAATATCCAGGCTTCCTCACGATCTCCCCACTGCCAAACCGTGGAACACAGATCAGTCCCATTTCTCGCGCTCCCCCCCTTATTACGGGATTTTTCTGGACCTGCTTGTATATGCACCTTTAAAAAAAACACTCCAATGGGAGCTAATAGGAGATAGGGGCTATATATTTGAGGGTCCATAACCCTAACCCTAGCCCAAACTTCACCAAGCCTGGTTCATATCATCAGGAGAGTCTCCTACTGATACCACCCAGGTTTTTTTAAGTTTGGTCCAGGCGGTCCAAAGCTATGGACTCGCAAAGGGGGTGCCCCCATTCCCCATTGTTTCCAATGGGGGCTACACATTTGAGGGTCCATAACTTTGGCCCCCATGAATCGAACTTCACCAAATCTGGGTGGTATCATCAGGAGGGTCTCCTAAAGACACTCTGAAATTTTGGTGCTGCTAGCTTAACAATTGCACACCAGGCACCACCACCCCCAAGGGGCAGGCCTAGACGTCTTCACTAGAAATATGCTGCAGTGAGGAGGTTGGAACCTGGATGAAAAAGTGCCGATTCTTTTGAATTCGGTCCTTGAAAATTAAGCAGGGTCAACTCTGGTTAGAATTTAGATAGGAGACCACCATGGAAATAGGCAGTGTGAGAGCCAATGTGGTGGTGTGGTTAAAATCCTTAGAATTAAAATCATCGCAATTGACAATTAATAACAGTTGGTCTAGTGAATTATACATACCGGTATTAAAAATTAATTTTCCATTCTTAACCATATATAATTGGCTTCTGCTTCATTACCAGAAAGAAGTTCTTTATCCTTGATTACGTTTTGTAACAAAAAAGGTTATTCTAAGAAAGAGAAATCAAATTGTTACGCTATTCTTAAGCTAACTTCCTTATTGAATCTTATCTAACCCAAACTTAATGTTCTGCTTAACTAGCAGAATTTAATCCTACACTCTTACTTAATTCTAATTTTAATAAAAGCTATTTTAAAAAGTTTAATAAAGACTTTTTTTAAAAAAGACTCTAATCTGGTGGACTGGATTTGTTTCCCCACTCCTACACATGAAGCCTGCTGGGTGTCCTCGGGCTAATCACAGTTCTTCAGAATTCTCTCAGCCTCGCCTGCCTCACAAGGGGTCTGTTGTGGGGAGAGGAAGAGAAAGGGAGTTGGTAAACCCTTTTGAGTTTTCTTACAGGAGAGAAAGGCGAGGTATAATCCAAACTCCGCCTCTTCAATGGCAAACCAACTCGGTTCATCTCTTGCCTTGAAAACCCTGTGGAGTTGCCATAGGTCAGTTGGGGCTTGACAGCACTTTCTGCTATCAAATGCGAGCAACCACCGAGTGTGGCTTGGTGCTTGGAATTTCGCTGGACTTATTTCAGAGGAGATGTACGTTGGACTGCACCTCAGCAAGCAGGAGCCGTAGCAAGGGGGGAAAGCGCCCAGTGCACCAGTGCGTCCTCTGCCCCCGTCATGCCCGCCCCCGCCCCCTTGGAGCTACGCCTCTGGCGGGCAGAAGGGGAAAAAAGAAGGCTGCTCCCTTTCCCATTGGCTCTGAGCAGAATTTTCGAAGCTAGTGCTCATTTTTGTGTGTGTTTGTGTGCATGTGTGTGTTGAAGGAAATCGATGGCTGCTGTGGCCAATTCAAAATGTGTTTGTTTTGGATTCTCCCGCCCCCCCCTTGCAATCTCTCGCCAAGTTTAAAGCAATGGAGCCCCGAGGCTTTTTAAGTAAAACGTGTGTGTGTATGTTTCTCTTTCTGACTGAATGGACATTGGAATGGAAGACAGCAAAGTAACAGATGGGGTGTGATCGTGTGTGTATTAAAAATCTGTTTGGCGGGAGCAGGGGAATTGTTAGCTTGAAAACATTCCTTTTCTTTACAGGCCCTGGAATGTACTCGTCTGCACTGTCGAAAGGTCATAGAATAAATTAGTCAGTTAATTAAAAATAATCTGTTAACTGATTATATTTAAAAAAACATTTGCTTGTTCACTATAATATTGCCATATTGAGATGCCGAAGGAAATGCAGCTCCCTCCACAATGCACTCTTTAATGTTCTCCGCTGTTCCCTTTTATAGCCAGAGCCAAATTTTTCTTCCCCATTGCATTTCTGCCCTGCCTTTCTTCCCCAGAATTTCTCCTTTCCTATATTATCCCTACCATAACTCTGTGAGGTCGAGATAGAGAAACTGCCCTCAAAGTGACCCAGTGAATTTCACAACAGAGCGGGTATTTGAAAACGCTCCCCCATTTCATCTGGTCACAACAACCCTTCGAGGTGGGTTAGGCTGAGAGAGAGTCACTGACCTGAAGTTCCCCAGGGAGCTTCATATCTCAAAGAGGAATTTGAACTTGTGTCGTCCCAGTCCAGCAGTCTGTCCACTACACCACGCTGCCTTTCCAAGTGACAACGGCAGTGGATCTCCAGATGTATACTTTTGTGAGTGGGGCATCACTCTTCTCTACCTGCACAGTTTTCCTAACCACCTGCCTCTCCTCAGCTGCTTTAAACCTCGGAAGGGGGTAAGGAAGGGAATTTAGTCCCTTCCTTCCCAGTATCTCTCCAGAACTAAAATAATTAACCGATTACAGAAACGAAATGTTGACATTATTTGCATTCAAGAAACCCATTTAAAGTCCAGCATGAACACATACTAAATTGTTAGAAATCAGGCAAAGCATAGATAGCCTTATCCCACACCAAGAAAAGAGGAGTGGTTGCATATATAAAAAAATCAGCAGATTACTATAGCCAAAGGACTCCAAAGACTCCAAAGTGAGGTTCATCTTATTAATACTTAATCTTCCAGATGGTAAAGTATGTGTATTAATAAACATACATGCCGCAAACAATTCAAGAGAGAACTTCTTTGAAAAACTTTTTCAATCTAATCTTGACTTTCAAGAGGATGAATTAATATTAATTGGAGCAGAGGTGTAGCTGGGCCAGAGTGCGCCCAGTGTGCACTCTGTGTTTTCCGCCCTGCCCTGCCCTGCCCTGCCCCGCCCCCTGCCCCCACCCCTTATCTTAGTGCAGGCTGGAAAAGCGACCTGTTCCCTTCAGGCTGAAAATGGTCTTGTGGGAACTACACTTCCCATGAGACCCTGGGGCTCGCAAGGTCTCCTAGGAAGTGTAGTTCCCACCAGGCCATTTTCAGCCTGAAGGGAACAGGCTGCTTCTCCAGCCTGCACTGTTTGACAAAGGTAAGTGCGGGGGGGGGGGGCTCCGCAGGGGGCAATTTTCCGCACGCGCCCGGTGCAACGTGCACCCCCTGTCCCCTGGTAGCTCCACCTTTGAATTGGAGATACGAATGCTGTGCAAGAGCTGAATATGGATAGATCGAAAAAAGCTGAAGAAGGCAAACTACCAAAAAACCGAGTTTCAGTATATGGACTAACTGAGCTTAATTGATTTATGGCATAATGAAAATCATAGAACTAGAGATTATACTTCTCACATCAATACCAGTCATATTCTTGAACTGATATGTGTGGGGTTACTAAGACTTTACTTGCGAATGTCGAGAAAATCAAAATATTACCACAGACTTTTGCAAACCACAACCCACTGGAAATCACGTGGTAATTAAATAGGGTTGGAACAAGAAGATGGAGAATGAATGACAACCTCGTACTACAAAAAGAAGTTATAAAGCAATGCAGAGAAGATCTAGAGGAATTTATTAAAAAAATTAATAAAACTGAGGGCATGTCCAGTAAGATAGTTTGGAAATCAAGTAAAGCATATATGAGAGGAAAACTGATTACCATAGCATCTAATCAGAAAGTAGATAAACTCCAAAAGATGAAAAGAATAACAGAACAGTTAAAAGTTTTAGAATAAGAGCATAAAGCCACTCGCGATAAGAAGGTTTTAAAGGAAATTACGCTACTAAAAAGTCAATTAGATCTCTTCAAAACCAGAGAAATGCAAAAGAAACTTAAATTTTTAAGACAGAAACGTTGAACTTGCAAATAAACCAGGAAGATTTTTGTCCTACCGCTTAAGAAAGGAAATAGAAAAAAGGACAATTAGTGAACTAAAGAAGAATGACAAAATACCTATGTAGAGCAAGAACTCAGTTCTTTTCTGAGTTGTATAGGCAAAAAGACATCAACACAGTGGCTCTTGATGAATATATTAAAAAGCTTTCACTTGAGAAATTCACTGCAAAGCATCGGGAAATATTAAATCCAAATATACTGATTCAGGAATTGTCACAGGCTACCAAAGAAGTAAAAAAGGTAAGCCCCGGGGCCTGATGGATTCATGGCAGAGTACTATAAAAGCATGGATAACTCTACAACTACTTGTAGTGATGAGTTCTATCAACTCCCCTGACAATTCACCATCTGCATGGCAAGAAATGCATATAGCCCTGATTAGTGGTGGGATCCAAAAATTTTAGTAACAGGTTCCCATGGTGGTGGGATTCAAACTGTGGCGTAGCGCCAATGGGGCTGGGTGGGGCACGATGGGCGCGTGGCCACGCATTCCGGGGCGGGGCATTCCGGGGTGGGGCTGTGGCAAAGACGCAGCCGCTGCGCCGGTCCTTGGGCGGGAAACAGATGCACGCAGGCGTAGGCTGCCACGCACGCCGGTGCATTTCCTGCTAGACTGCTTCAAGTTCTGCGTGCTACTGCTGAGAGGAGGGGCGTAACTAAGGCCAAAATCACGTGGCAAAATCACCAATCAATAACCCCCTCTCGGCACACACAAATAATTAGTAACCTACTCTCAGGAACCTGTGAGAACCTGCTGGATCCCACCTCTGGTCCTGATCCATAAAGAAGGAAATGACCCAGAGTTATTGCAATCACATAAGCCCATTTCCCTACTGATTGTGGACTACAGACTTTTCACTTTGATAATGACAACTAGGCTGAGAAGATGTTCAGACAAATCAACTCATGAAGATCAGAATTCCAGTGTTGACCCTCGGGCACCAAAACTCAAATAACTGCCTTCAGCATAGTCTGGAATTTATACCCCACATTTCTCAGTGGATTTCTCAGTGGATGACCTTGTTTCAAGTCCACATCCCTGCTAGGATCGCTCTCCATAAAGGGGCGATCCATTCGTGTGATCTGCATGGCACGATCCAATCTGGAGTGTGTCGCTGCCTCTGTCTTTGGATCTTCTGACCTGCGGTGGCCCAATGTAGAAGTAGATGTTGTCCCATGAGGACAGGTTGAAGGCCCCCACACCACAAAGTGGGCCTTTTCAGGGCTTGCACTAGCTACAGGTGAAAGTTGGGGAGAGGCGCTGGGAAAAACTGGGAAATTTTGTTCTAGGCACACGCCCCGGTGGTGCCCATTCCAAACCTCCCAAAGACATTTCTGAAGCAGGCCAAGGATTTCCAAACACCCCCTTCGTTATATCATGCCCTCAACGTTTTCCCTGGTAGCATGTGTGTCAACAGTCCCCCAAACATCTGATAGCTGAGGGAATTAAAATTGGAGGCCTCCTTTTGTAGGTTGTGTGGGAATTAGAATTGCCCTCCGTCCAGAAGGTGGACGCACAACAGTGACTCAAGTCCTTGGAGGCCAGGGCATAAATTTGACTGTGTGTCTGTGTCAAGATTGATGACGTGATCCCAGAGCACATGATTCTGGAAAAAAGGCAGAATTACTCCTCAAAGAAGACATGGCAGGAGCTGATAAGCATACAGAGTGGCAGTAGATAGATGCTGTGGAGGGCTGCTTTGAGCCCACTGGAACCATTTGGGTTCTGATTTTGGTTTTTGTTGTACACAGTTTGGAAATTGCAACTTGCGTGTGTGTGTTTGTGCAAGTCTGTCTTCTGCTTGACGTTATGCCCACAAAACACTTTGGACTCATGGGGCAGCAGTGGTGTAGTGGTTAAGAGCAGATGTACTCTAATCTGGAGGAACCGGGTTTGATTCCCCGCTCTGCCACTTGAGCTGTGGAGGCTTGTCTGGGGAATTCAGATTAGCCTGTCCACTCCAACACACGCCAGCTGGGTGACCTTGGGCTAGTCACAGCTCTTCTGAGCTCTCTCAGCCCCACCTACCTCACAGGGTGTTTGTTGTGAGAGGGGAAGGGAAAGGAGTTTGTAAGCCCCTTTGAGTCTCCTTGCAGGAGAGAAAGGGGGGGTATAAATCCTCCTCCTCCTCCTCCTCCTCCTCCTCCTCCTCCTTCTTCTTCTTCTTCATGGCAATCCTATGAATCAGTGACCTCCAAAATGTAAACAGCCTTGGTCAGGTCTTGACAACTGAGGGCTGTCAATTCCTGGATTGAGTCATGGGCCTTTGCTTCATGGGTCTTTGCTGCCTTCATCATTCCCTCACATGATTGTTTGTTTCCAGTAAGTCTATTCTTCTCATAACATGACCAAACTACAATAGCTTCAGATCAGTCCTTTTATCTTTGAAGGAGAGTTCAGGCTTGGTTTGATCTAAACCCTGCTTATTTGACTTTTGCTTAATACCTGACTTTTTCCCCATAGGCTGTGTGGCTTTGAACCGTTCTTCGACCCGAGAGGAGATCAATATATGTACAGCAGGATTCTAAACTGTGACTATGAATTTGTCTCTCCTTGGTGGGATGAGGTATCTCTCAACGCTAAAGATTTGGTGAGTAATTTTGAGTCCTGTCTACCAGATTTGGGGTTTTCTGTATTAAATCGCTTTTTTCATTGTTGTAAGCTAGGGGTGGGGAATCCACAAAATACGGTGAATTTTGTTTATATTTCTCTGGAAAAACATGCTGATGGGGCATTCACGGAGGTGCAGAACAGCACCTTTGTAATGGAAAAAAGCATCAAGCGATGGATGGGTGTGTCTGTGGCACTAGACCTTCAAACCAGCCCCAGGCCAAAGAACCAAAATCTGCGTGCTGTGAGAGGAAGCCAATTGTAGTTAAAAAATAAATCCCTGTTTTTCAAGGCTTCTTTCACAAATGGGGTGTTCCTGGCCCCTTCCGCACATGCAGAATAATGCACTTTCAATCCACTTTCAGTGCACTTTGCAGCTGTGCAGAATAGCAAAATCCACTTGCAAACAGTTGTGAAAGCAGATTGAAAGTGCATTATTCTGCATGTTTTTCAGGATGGCTAAGCCGACAGTGTCTTTCGTGTTCCTTAATACGGGTCTGAACGCTGTGTTTTGTGGTTCCTATTTAGACTGTAGGAACTACAAAACGCAGCGTTCAGACCCGTATTAAGGAACACGAAAGACACTGTCGGCTTAACCATCCTGAAAAATCTGCAGTTGCAGAGCATGTGTTAAACAAAACTGGACATAACATTTTATTTGAGAACGCTGACATTTTGGACAATTCAGAAGCCTACTATGTCAGACTGCACAGGGAGGCCATTGAAATTCACAAACACCAGGACAACTTCAATAAGAAAGAAGAGACTTTGAAGATTAGCAGGGCCTGGCTCCCAGTACTTAAAAAATGGACTGATAACCCCACCCACAATACAATACACTCAACCACACCTTTGCATAGCAAGTCCCACCCAAACATTTAATGATTGGTTCCCCACCCTGGGACATGGACAATACCAATATACCACACTAAACTTTCCCTTCTCACTTAGGCCCTTTCCGCACGGGCCGTTAACAGCGCCCTGGGGACGGCAAAAACACCGTCCCCAGGGAGCTGTTTGCACAGGTGGCGCAGCTGCTGTGCAGCCGCGCCACTCTCGCGCCTCCCGAGCAGCGCTAAGCCGCCGTTATCCGACCTCGCTTCCCCAGCGAGGTTTACGGAAAATGGCGGCTTTGAGCCGCTGCCGTGCAAAGGCGCCCTCCCTCCCCCCTTTTAACTGTAGACCTACCATCGCTGCGACCGTCCAGTGCATCGCCAAGGCCTGGGGACAAGCCCCCCCCTGCCCTGCGACGCCGGAGCGGCCACGCAGGGCAGGGAGGGCGTGTCCCCAGGCCTCGGCGACACGCCGGACGGCCGCGGCGACGGTAGGTCGACCGGGCGACGGCACTCCGCGGCGCCATCTTCCCGGTTGTTTCTGGGACCGTTCGTGCGCCGACCCAACCCCAATCGTGGCCATGCGGAAACGGCCTTAGATACAGTGAGAAACAGACTTTTCTCTGTGGCCGTTTCCGCACGGCCAAAAGCAGCGACGCGATGACGTCGCAAATTGCGACGCATACGAAAAAAAGCGTTCACACAGACAGGCGGAGCTGCGGGCGTCCGCAGCCCCGCAGAAATGTGACGGTTCGCACTGAAGCGCTGCGGAAGCGGCGTCTCCCGATGTTGCGCCTGCGCACTTGCGAAGCCGTGCAGGCCCGACGTCATGCCCACGCAGCAGTGCGATGGACAACGTGACTGCCCTGATGTCCTGCCCGTCCCCCATCTGTCAGTGCCTCCCCTCCCAGCTACTGTCAGTCCCAGTGCATAGGTCTGGGAAAGGTGCCTGGCCATGCAGGGAAAGCACCAGGGACGAACGTGTGTGTGTGTGGGGGGAAAAGGTGACCCAGCTTGGCCGTCTGGCAGTCGCCATTTTGCAGACGGCTCCCTTGCGGCTGTTCGCACGAGTGCGGCGTCGATGCGGCACAGGGGGAAAAAGAGTGGTTTAAAGCGTTTTCTGAATACGGCGTCTTCGCGCCGGTTTAGCGTTTCCGCGACGGCGCGAATGCGCACCTCCGCCGCTGCGCGTGCGAACGCTCTCGCTATGGCAGTTCTTTTACCGTTTCCACGACGTCATATTTCGCCCGTGCGGAAACGGCCTGTGATACACCTCTGAAGATGCCAGCCACAGATGCAGGCGAAACGTTTAATCTTCTGCTCTATCAAATTGACTCCTAGAAGGAATTAAACACGTGCAGATCGTTACAAAAACACCAAAGAAACAGGAACTTCCAGGCGAGGACAAAGAGCATGCAGAAAATCCCTGCGTCTTGTATTTGACAAGGTTTTTATCCTGCCATTTCTCTGAGGAAGGCGGGGCGACATTTCTCCCTCTTGCTGTTATCACGGGTGTTTCTAATGATTTGCCCTTTGCTGTGCAGGTTCAAAAACTGATCGTTTTGGATCCCCAGAAAAGACTGACCGTGCAGCAGGCATTGCAGCATCCGTGGGTCACAGGCAAAGCTGCTAAGTTTGCTCACATGGACAGTACGCAGAAGAAATTACAGGAATTCAATGCGAGAAGGAAGCTGAAGGTAAGGACTAAAAAAAGGCTGAGGTGGGGGAAAAATAGAATGCCTTGCTGGAGATTCTCAGACGCAGAGTGTGTAGATCAGTGGTTCTTAACCTGGGGGTCGGGACCCCCTTGGGAGTCAAACGACCCTTTCACAGGGGTCGCCTAAGACTCTCTGCATCAGTGTTCTCCAACTGTAAAATGGATCAATGTTAGGGTTGGGGGGTCACCACAACATGAGGAACTGGATTAAAGGGTCGTGGCATTAGGAAGGTTGAGAACCACTGCCTAAGACTCTCTGCATCAGTGTTCTCCATCTGTAACATGGATAAATGTTAGGGTTGGGGGTCACCACAACATGAGGAACTGTATTAAAGGGTCGCGGCATTAGGAAGGTTGAGAACCACTGCCTAAGACTCTCTGCATCAGTGTTCTCCATCTGTAAAATGGATAAATGTTAGGGTTGGGGGTCACCACAACATGAGGAACTGTATTAAAGGGTCACCGCATTAGGAAGGTTGAGAACCACTGCCTAAGACTCTCTGCATCAGTGTTCTCCATCTTTAAAATGGATCAATGCTAGGGTTGGGGGTCACCACAACATGAGGAACTGTATTAAAGGATCACGGCATTAGGAAGGTTGAGAACCACTGCCTAAGACTCTTTGCATCAGTGTTCTCCATCTGTAAAATGGATAAATGTTAAGGTTGGGGGTCACCACAACATGAGGAACTGTATTAAAGGGTCACGGCATTAGGAAGGTTGAGAACCACTGCCTAAGACTCTTTGCATCAGTGTTCTCCATCTGTAAAATGGATAAATGTTAGGGTTGGGGGTCACCACAACATGAGGAACTGTATTCAAGGGTCGCAGCATTAGGAAGGTTGAGAACCACTGCCTAAGACTCTGCATCAGTGTTCTTCATCTGTAAAATGGATAAATGTTAGGATTGGGGGTCACCACAACATGAGGAACTGTATTCAAGAAGTCGCTTGGCATTTAGGAAGGTTGAGAACCACTGCCTAAGACTCTGCATCAGTGTTCTTCATCTGTAAAATGGATAAATGTTAGGATTGGGGGTCACCACAACATGAGGAACTATTAAAGGGTCACGGCATTAGGAAGGTTGAGAACCACTACCCTAGCTGATCAGCATTAAACCTTTTATAGCGGTTTTGTTCCAACTGTGTTTTCTGGCTCCCAGTTTCACTCCTTTATTTGTAATGGGATGAGGGGGGGTAAGCAGGAAGCCAGAGGGAGTGATGAGTTGCTAGGCAACCCCCAGGCCACCTCTTCCTAGGCAAAGGAGTAGGTGAAGCCACGGTGGTTGCTAGGCCACACAGTTCTTCAAACGGCCCACTCAGTCTCCTGATTCATCCCCAAGGTATGACTAACAAATGAGTGGGGGGATGTATTGTGAATTTCATGCAATATTGGGGGGAGGAAGGAAGTGGGACCAGTTGCCTAGCGCCACCAGCCACTTCCCCTGTAGCTTCTGGGTTGGGCTGACGATATGGCCCACCACATCCTCCGGTTTCCCACTTTCTGCAACACTGCTGAAATTGATGTCTTGTAAGCATTTGTGGGTGTCCTGGGAGCCAAGGAGGAGCCGCCCTTGAACCCTGTTCCCTCCCTTTCCACAGGATCGTAGAGCGAGGTTTCTACAGCGAGAGAGACGCGGCCAATGTGGTGAAGCAAATCCTGGAAGCAGTGGCTGTAAGTCTCCTGTTTCACATTGAAACATTGGATCCATAATGTGATCTCTTTGCTTTAATCCGGAATAGCATTTTTCATTCATTCAGGGCTTTTCCCCACTTACCTTCTGCTGCGCACTACTCTCCCCAAGCAGTGCGGGGTCCCACGGCACTCCCCACTACAGGGGCGGTGACAGCGCAGCCGCCCCGAAGCTACCGCTCTCGTGCCCCCTCCGCCCGCATCGTTCCTGGCGCTCTTCAAAACGGCGCCTTTTGATGACCCTGCGAAGAGGTCGTGGGGAAGCCCGGGCGTGCGCCAGAAATGACACGCGCTGAGCGTAGCGCGCAGCAAAGGGGAAACGACTAAAGTGGGGAAACGGCCTAAGTCAGTCAGTCCATTTATACCCCGCCCTACACCAAAGTCCCAGGATGACTTGCATAATAGGGTTAAAAGCCCCGTTAAACATTAAAAACCAATGCATCCTCCAGCTAGTTTTGTTAATTTTTATTTCACTAAAATTTAAAATATGTAAAAAAAAACCCTGTTCCAATGAGAACAGCCAGATTCTGCAACCTGAGTGTGCCCTTGCGATTGGAATAATTCTTGCTAATTCTTGTTGATGGGTAATTGCTATCTCTTGGCTTCCTGTTTGCCATTTGAAGCGTTCACAAGAGGACTGCCCCCTCCGTCTCCTGCCCGCCCCCCCCATCCCCAGCTTCTCAGGTTTTATTTTTATTAACTGTCACTGTCTTCTAATGCTTTCTATCTCTAATCTCTGAAATCGGCAACCTGTGAAATTAGGATTGGCAGCGGCAGCTCCCTAGACCGGTAACGCAATTTGCAAGGCATCTGTTGTTTGTTTGGAGGAGGGAAGCGCTCTGAAGATGCCCCCCCCCACCTCCCACCTTCCTGCTTCAGCCTCTGTGCTGTGGAGGTTTGGGTTTTTGCTGTGTGGCAAGATGACCTAGTCCTGCAGAGGTTAATCACTGGGCTTCTGCCGGG
The DNA here is from genome assembly GCF_021028975.2 of Sphaerodactylus townsendi. Taxonomy (NCBI): domain Eukaryota; kingdom Metazoa; phylum Chordata; class Lepidosauria; order Squamata; family Sphaerodactylidae; genus Sphaerodactylus; species Sphaerodactylus townsendi. The sequence goes on from NC_059429.1 coordinate 13,712,337, forward strand.
GTGGAGGGGTTTGGGGCCAAATAACACATGCCGTGAGAGTTCCATGATTGGAATGACGGTACTACAAAAGAAGAGGCGGTTCAAACTGGATGTCGGTAGCATCGCTGAAGTAGGGGGTGGTCAGTCCCTATTTCTCTTGCGCCATTTTCCCAACAGAAATTGCACCACCCCACTGGACTGTGTGAAACCCCAGTTGGGGTGTGGTGCGGGGAAAGACAGGCAGACCAACCTTCTAGCACAGGGGTCGGCAACCTTTAGCACCCAAAAAGCCATTTGGCCCCGCCTCCCTAAGGCCCGCCCCCGGCCTCCTCAAGCCCTGCCTTCAGCCAAGCAGGCGGGATAGACATCAGTGGCGACACCAACAACGGCAAGTTGCACTTGGGACACGGCAAGCGCACCTCCTCCCTCCCTCCCTCCTGCGTCCTTTCTTCTCCTTCCCAGGTGCCAGACGAGGGAAGGAGGGGAAAGGATGCCGGAGGGAGGGGGGAGGGAGGGAGGGAGGGAGGGAGGGAGGGAGGAGGTGCACTCGCCATGTCCCAAGTGCAACTTGCCGTCGTTGGCATTGTAGCTGCGGAGCCGCAGTATGAGGGCGAAAGAGCCTCATGCGGCTCTGGAGCCGCGGGTTGCAGACCCCTGTTCTAGCAGTACAAGGCAGCCTGGAGTGACCACTTCCAATCAGTGATGCAGGGGCAAGGAAGGGAAGAATTACCCCTTCCTTTCCTAGACTGCAGCCCCTGTCGAGGTCACCCCAAAGGGCTTCTTGGTAGGGACAAGCTGCACATCTGGAGTTCAGATCACAGAACTCTGCAATGCGCATTAATCCTTATCTGCCATCTGGCTAGCCAGCTCTGAGCCTGGGGGATCAGTTGACCTCGGGAAAGGTTGTCTGATAGCGCTGGCGTAGAAAAGCTCTGTTCCAAAATTCGGAGAAACGAGGGTGGAGCGGGCATGCTTGGCCGGAGATGAGCTAGAAAAGAGAGATTCCCGTCACGGCTTGGTCTCTAACACCCCCTAAATCCAAGGATTTATGCGATTAGGCATGTTGCTTTTCTGAAAATTGTGCTGTGGAGAGTCTAACTTTTTACTCCTTCACTCCCACAGAATGTAAAATTCTGGGGTATCAATGGTTAGGCTAAAACCAAGCAAGTCTTTCAGAGAACAGTCTCCCGCACTTGATTAGGGGCAAAATCAAGGCTCAAAAGGGACGCTGCGCTCTCTAGGACCCCTGAGAGGAAAGGATGAACGGAGGCCTCTTTGTTCAACCAGGGCCCATGTGCAGCAGCTCGCACTGGAGAGGCCCGGGTTCAAATCTCCATCATCTTAATGAATCTTGCTGGGTGATAGCGAGTCAGTGGTTTCCTCTGAGCCTAACCTGAGAACATGACACGGAAGAGAAAAGGCTTTGCTGGACTAGAGGATGAACCTTGGCACTGCTTGCTGGAGCTCCAGAACGCAAAACAAAAACAAAAATTTTGGCAACCCAGCCCCGACTTATTAAAAAGCAGTTTCAGAGAGCAGTGATGTTGGTCTGTGATAGAAGAGCTAGATTCGTGTCCCATATCATCTTAGATCGATTCCCCACTGGCAGAGTCGACCTAGGTTCAACCTGGGTTCAACCTAGGTATTCCCCACAGCCGCTGAGTTCAATGTGGCTCTGTCCCAGCTTCGCCCCCTCTAACTTTCAAATTTTCAACTTCACCAGGGAGGTACAACTTTTTCAGCGAACCTAGGTCGAACTCAGGTTGAAGCTGGTAACGTGGGGAATCGTCGAGGAATTGTTCCCTCTGGACAGCCAATCACAGTTCAGTATTTTGGGCATGTGCAGAATGGGAGATTCACAGCAGGGAAAAGTGCACCTTTTAAAAAAATTCCTTCTTGTATATGAAGCTATGGCCATACATATAAACAGCACACGTTTACACGCTGCTTTTAGCTACATAGAGTACTGCTTTGTGGCTATGTTGCCATTATGTAAAAAACAAAAACAAAAAAGGGATGCACATGCATGTTCCCATGGTAACACGACAGCCAATCGGGGACAAAGAGCAGAAGAGGTGCTAAGGTGATCCCGCCCTCTGAGCTCAGCTCCGGTGGGACGAACTCTTCTGCTGTGGGGAGTAACAATGGAGTCGACCTAGGTCAGTTCCTTTTCAGGGAACCGGGTCGAACCTAGTTGACTCTGCAGTGGGGAATTGACCTTATAGAGACCCACAACATTTTCAGGGTGTGAGCTTTTGAGAGTCAAAGCTGCCTGTCTATTCAGCTCTTGCCCTGTTCCTCTTTTATGCCCAGCAGTAATACCAGGGAACAGGGGTCAGAAAGGGTCACAAATTACCTCCTTTTTAACATCGAGGTTCGAGCCCAGTAGCCCCTTAAGATCAACAATATTTTTGGGGTGCGGGTTTCCCAGGAGTCAAAGTTCCCTTCATCAGATACAAGCAGGAATTTAAATCACCGAGTTCTTGTACCCCACCTTCAAACAACAATAAAAGACTCAGGAGTCTCCACTCCTACTTGTACCTGATGAAGGACGCTTTGATTCTCAGAAGTTCATGTCCCCAATGTTATTGGTCTCTAAGGCCCCTTCCCCACATACAGTATGATGCACTTTCAATCCACTTTCACAATTGTTTGCAAGTGGATTTTTCTTTTCCGCACAGTCAAATCCAGCTGCAAAGTGCATTGAAAGTGGATTGAAATGGAAATTATTCTGCACGTGCGGAAGATGCCCAAGGTGCTACTGGGTTCAAATCTGCCTTTTAAAAAGATCAGTGTGGCATTCTCTTGAAATGAAGGGACAGGGCAGAAAAGGTGGCACGATACTTAATCTCTCCCCCCCCCCACACACACACACAGAGCCAAGCTTGTTTCCTGTCTCTGAAATTTGGGAGGGAATGAGAAAAAGATACATGAGGGAAAAGGGAGAATTGGCTAGCAGAGGAGATGATTGGGCACCCACTGATTCTTTCTTGCAAGTACTTTTTCTCTGCAAGACAATTAGATGCGGCCCCTACGTCAGTGTCACACGGCAATTCTGGGTTTGGATAGCCCGCTGCTCACTTGTGACCTTTGGGTCTACTGCGAGTGTGCCCCCTCTGAGAACTTCTCCCAGAATCCTTTGCAACCCTGAGATTCCCCGTAGGTAACTGGAAAGAAGGTCAAAAGTTTGCAAACCTCATTTGGTGGCCGGTGGGTACCACTGCAGTTTCTTTCAAGCCCTTTCTGAATGCTGTTCCCTGGGATCTACATTATCGCTGGGCATGAAAGAGAGATAAGTTTAAAAAGAGAAAAAAAACCCTAGAGAATACATTAGGCAGGTCCCTGTTTTTCTGTATTTAAGGTCACTGGAAGAGGGTTTCCATCGCAACCAAGGGCTTATGAAAGGCGGGGGAATTCATAAAAGACAGAAAAATACCCAATCTCTCATTCTCTCTCTGCAGAGGTTTGAGAACTTGACTCCTCCTCTCCAGGGCAGGGAAAGAAATCCCACTCAGTGCCTGAGGATTAAGGTGACCCTCAACCGAGTTAATAAAGGATATGGCTGGGATTTGTGATCTCCAGAGGCGAGCTGTGGAACAAAACACAATTTGGATTGTTCCCATTTAAGGAGATTTTGCCAGCTCCCGGAAATCTGATTTGTTGTTTGTTTGTTTGCTTGCTTGCATCTAGCATCTCCCTCGTTGAAATCCACTGTCCTCACTCACTCTGGCCTGCTTGGCTTTAGTTGTTTAGGAAACATTAATAACTGTTGGCCACTGCTGACCAAGGAGCTGAGCTTGCTGGATCAGAACAGCGTCCTTGAGTGCCTCATTCTGTTTCCTAGTTTCCTGTGCTGTGTTGCAAATAGAGTTGCCAGGTCCGCCTGGCCCTGGCAGGGAACAGGGCGGTAGGGATGCCAGATCCAGGATGGGAAACCCCTGAAGATTTGGGGATGGAGCCTGGGGAGGACAGGGAGCTCAGTGCAGGGGCATATCTGCCATAGGGAGTCATAGGGAGTCAGATGTCCCCAGGCACCCCCATTTGGTCACGTGGGGGGCGCAGAAAATCAGGTTTGCTTGTGGGTTTTTTGTATTTTTTAGTGTTTTTTTCAGTTTTTGGCCTGCAGGGGGTGCAGTTTTTAGTCTATCAGCACCACAGTTTCTGGGGTTTTTCGGGAGACTCTTCTGATGATACCACCCAGGTTTGGGGAGGTTTGGTATAGGGGGTTCAAAGTTATGGACTTCCAAAGGGGGTGCCCCATCCCCCATTGTTTCCTATGGGAGCTAGTAAGAGATGGGGGATACACATTTGAGGATCCATAACTTTGGACCCTGAACCAAACTCCACCAAACCTGGGTGGTATCATCAGGAGAGTCTCCTAAAGATACCCTGAAAGTTTGGTGCTGCTAGCTTAACAATTGCACCCCTAACAGCAGCCCCCCCCCCCCAATTTCCCCAGATTCTCATTTTAAATCCACCCTCTTCGGCATGGACTTAAAGGGAGAATCTGAGGTCCCCAGTTTAAACATTGAAAGTGATGCTGTTTCAGGGTGTGGGAGAATCCACCCCAAAACAGCATCACTTTCAATGTTGTTTAAACTGGGGACCCCAGATTCTCCCTTTAAGGTGGATTTAAAAGGAGAATCTGGGATCCCTAGTTTAAACACCATTGAAAGTGATGCTGTTTGGGGGTGGGTTCCAACATCAATTTCAATGTTGTTTAAATTGGGGCCCCAGATTCTCCTTTTAAATCCACCTTAAAGGGAGAATCTGGTGTCCCCAGTTTAAACAACATTGAAAGTGATGCTGGTTTTTTGGAGGGGGGAGAATCCTCCCCCAAACAGCATCACTTTCAATGGTGTTTAAACTTGGGACCCTGGATTCTCCCCTTAAGGTGAGCGCCACAGGTTGAGGGAGGGCATTGACTCTCCAGAGCCAGAGCCCGTGTCAGCACACCGACTCAACCCCTTCCAGCCTTCCCAAGCAGTAGACCTGGGCTCCTTGCTGCCTTTCCAAGTGGTAGACCTGGGCCCCTTCCTGCCTGCCCAGCAGTAGACCTGAGCGCTCCTCCATGAGATTGGCAGACGGCTTGATTTCTCTCCCCCCTCCACTGTATCTAGGGAAAATGGAGCGTTGGGGGGGCGGAAAACTCAGATTATGCAATGGGCTCCATTTTCCCTAGATATGCCTCTGCTCCACCCTCCCAGGGTCCACATAGGCAGGCGTTCTGCCCTCCCCAGGCCCTGGGGAGAGGAGGAGCCGACAGCAGGGATGCGCAGAGAGTGGAGTTACACAATGTGTGGGGGCGGGGCTATGAGACCTGCAGGGAGGTGGCACCCAGAGGACATTTTGTCCCCGGGCTCCACTTCCTCCTGTACGCCTCTGGCTCAGTGGAATGCAATGCCATAGAGTCCACCCTCCAAGAAGCATCCAGTTTTACCAGGGGGAACTGATGATTTCTACAGTCTGGGGATGATCTAGAATTCCAAGGGATCCCAGTGTCTGGCTTTCCTAGTGGCAAGGCATGCTGGGTCCAGCCCTTGCAGCCCTTGAATAGATAGCACCAAGAGACAGGGCTGGGATTTTCACACAGCTTTCTCTCTCTCCCGATTTTCCTGCAGTATTTGCATGCCAACGGCGTGGTCCACCGCGACCTGAAACCAGAGAATCTCCTCTATGCGGATCTCTCCCCGGACGCTCCTCTCAAAATTGGTACGGCTGGTAAAACGGTTTCTCTAGAATGTGCCAAAAACAGCTTTCATTTTGGATCTTGACACACTTTATCCATGCTTGACACACTTTATCCATGCTGGAGAAGGTCCTGATGCTACCCTTCCGATTCCAGTCATCCGTGCTGGGCCTTTTCCAGGTTGTGGCAGTAACAGAAGAACTAGGTAGCTAGAAGCCTCAGACTAAAGCGAAGTCCCAAAATTAGGGTCCTGCAAGGCCTTGGTGAATTCTGCAGGGCCTGTAAAACTGAGCTGTTCCACCGCGCTTTTGGGGAGTCCGGCCGCGGACTGTCTGCCGCCTCCTTTTGATGCCCTATATACCATCTATGGCCCCTTCCGCACATGCAGAATAATGCACTTTCAATCCACTTTCAGTCCACTTTGCAGCTGGATTTTACTGTGCAGAATTGCAAAATCCACTTGTAAATAATTGTGAAAATGGATTGAATGCCATTATTCTGCAAGTGCAGAAGGGGCCTGTGTTACCATCTTTGGCAAATTGCCAGTCCCCTCCCGCCGAGAGTAGGGGAGTTGGGATCCAGACGTCTCTCAAAAATAATGGATTTTATGTGGGTTATAATGTTGCTGCTGTTTTAATAGGATTTTAATCTATTATTTATTGGATTTGTTGTATATTACTCTGTTGCTGCTGTTTGATTGTTCACCGCTCAGAGCCCTTTGGTGAATTGGGCAGTATGCCAAATCCAATGAATGAATAAATAAAATCAGGTGCAAGAAAATATTTTAAAAAGGCAAGACGGGTAAAACTGGACAGGGCTAGATTGAGGCACGAGCAGAAATGTAGAGCTTCCGATTGTGAGAAGAAAACAATCTAAATTAGAAGAAAACAATCTAAATTAGAAGAAAACTAAATTAGAAGAAAACAATTAGAAGAATTAGAAGAAAACAATCTAAATTAGAAGAAAACAATCACCAAACATGGCTAAATTATTCTTTTTTAAAAATAAACTTAATGTTATGGATCTTCCGAAAGTTGACATAGCTGAAGGCCTCAGCATATCTTAATTTAGTCTAGAGCTGAGGAAACAGAAGATTTTGGCCATAGCAGGGGTCACACTGAAGCAGACAAGGCAGGGCAGAGGATTGCTCCATTTTTGTTGCACAGGAAGCAGCCTCAGCGGGGAGAAGAGCAAGTCAGAGCTAGGAAAGGCATTTGGGGTCTTGACTGGCCGCACAGAAGCGAAGGGAGGCACTACATCCTGATACAAACTAGTGTACAATCTTGGGTTGCCAGTTACTCATTTCTGGGGGGGGGGGGGACACTCCCCATCCTCCTGCTGATATTCAGTATGGGAAAATGTGGGAGGGAGGCCACCCAGCACGTGGTGTCATTTTTGGCCAAATCCCAGAGGCGGCATCACGCAACGCTCTAGGAATCCTCCGGATCTCTATGTCAAAAATAGCAGAGATGGAGTGTGGCTTAGTGACTTCCCTACTGAAGGTTTTTTGGCCTGAAATGATGTAGTGTGACGATGTTGCCTATCTTTGACCCCTCCAGATCCTCCGATTGGGCAACCCCATCTTCGGTCCTTGCCAAGCCTTCTGGCAGAACTGTCTTTGACAGCTGTTCAGCCAACCACCCCATGGACTTGCTCTTTTCCAGCAATTGCCTTGGTCCGCTTGAACCAGAGTCCACAGGTCCCTTGAGGCCTAGTTCTGCATACAGACCTTTGATGGTTGTTGAGCTGGGAGCTGGGCCTAGTGGGGGCTGGTTGCCGATGCAGCTGTCAAAAAGTTTGTTCTGGTTTCGGCTTGAAGGTTTGGGTTGTAATTCTTCCCCTAACATGCCTACATGGGCAAAGCTACAAGGGGGCAGGGGGGCGCCTCGTACCAGGCACATGTCTGGGGGGCGGAAAATTGCCCCAACCCCTCCTCCGAGCCCCCACGTTCCCCCCCTTCACGCTCCCCTCAACTTACCTTAGTTCTTCATTTCAGGTTTAGTTTCAGGCTGAAAAGTGTCCTGTTCCATTCAGGCTGAAATGGACCCTTGTGGGAACTACACTGCCCAGGAGACCTTGCGATCCCCAAGGGCTCCTGGGTAGTGTAGTTCCCACCTGGGCTTTTTTCAGCCTGAACTGAACAGGCCACTTTTCAGCCTGAAATTAAGCCTGAAATGAAGAACTAAGGTAAGTGTGGGAAGCTGGGGGGAGGGGACAGGAGCGGGGCCCATGGGGGGGGGGGGCGGAAAACGCAGAATCCGCCCTGGACGCAGTTTGGCCCATATACGCCTCTGCATGCCTAGTAAACTAGCTTGAACCCCCCATTGCATGACAAGAAAGGTGGAGTACACATGTTTGAATTTTTTTAAAAGGAGCAAGATTGCATCCTATGAATGAAACCCCCAGTGTGAAGAACGGGAGAGAAAAATGGTTTTGACGCGCCCACACTCTCTCAATTCTGTTTGTTTTGCTCCAGGTGATTTCGGGTTATCCAAGATCGTGGATGAACAGGACACGATGAAAACTGTGTGTGGCACCCCAGGATACTGTGGTAAGGGGCAGGAGAAGAACCACCCAGGAGATGAAAAGGTTGTACTTTTGCCTCCCTTGTCTGGGAAGGATCCATGCAGTGGTTTCCATGCACATTGAATACTCTAAGCCAGGGGTACCCAACCTTTTCTGAGCCTGCAGGCACCTTTGGAATTCTGAGACAGGGTGGTTAGTGCAAGCACAAAATGGCTGCCTCTTGAGGCAGAGCCAGACACGCACAAACACACTCACAGAGGAAGTCCAAGGACAGTGGGGAAGAAGGGTAATTAAAAAAAAATACTCAGAGAAAGGGAGTGAGATAGAGAATGTGGTGGAGCTGCCACTGAAAGTTTGTAAACATATGTACAGCCCACCCACTTTCTGAACCTCTTGGCAGGCACCAGGAAAACTTCTAGAAAGTTCTAGAAAGTCGAGCCCAGGCTACCTGTAGGGCCATTTTGGTGTGTGATAATTACCTTTCATCTTTCCCCTGAGGGGAGAGGAAAAGTTCCTACTAAGGATATAGAGGCAGGAATTCTTGCAGTTTATAAGATGGCTTCCCTGAGGAAGTTACCATTTCCCTCTCCAAACAGCCGTGTTGCTCTTCTGTTGAAGAAGAGCTCCCAGATATGTATTGTCGAAGGCTTTCACGGCCGGAATCACTTGGGTGCTGTGTGGTTTCCGGGCTGTATGGCCGTGTTCTAGCAGCATTCCCCCCCCCCCCCCACCCCCCCCCCCCCCCACCCCCCCCCCCCCCCACCCCCCCCCCCCCCCACCCCCCCCCCCCCCCACCCCCCCCCCCCCCCACCCCCCCCCCCCCCCACCCCCCCCCCCCCCCACCCCCCCCCCCCCCCACCCCCCCCCCCCCCCACCCCCCCCCCCCCCCACCCCCCCCCCCCCCCACCCCCCCCCCCCCCCACCCCCCCCCCCCCCCACCCCCCCCCCCCCCCACCCCCCCCCCCCCCCACCCCCCCCCCCCCCCACCCCCCCCCCCCCCCACCCCCCCCCCCCCCCACCCCCCCCCCCCCCCACCCCCCCCCCCCCCCACCCCCCCCCCCCCCCACCCCCCCCCCCCCCCACCCCCCCCCCCCCCCACCCCCCCCCCCCCCCACCCCCCCCCCCCCCCACCCCCCCCCCCCCCCACCCCCCCCCCCCCCCACCCCCCCCCCCCCCCACCCCCCCCCCCCCCCACCCCCCCCCCCCCCCACCCCCCCCCCCCCCCACCCCCCCCCCCCCCCACCCCCCCCCCCCCCCACCCCCCCCCCCCCCCACCCCCCCCCCCCCCCACCCCCCCCCCCCCCCACCCCCCCCCCCCCCCACCCCCCCCCCCCCCCACCCCCCCCCCCCCCCACCCCCCCCCCCCCCCACCCCCCCCCCCCCCCACCCCCCCCCCCCCCCACCCCCCCCCCCCCCCACCCCCCCCCCCCCCCACCCCCCCCCCCCCCCACCCCCCCCCCCCCCCACCCCCCCCCCCCCCCACCCCCCCCCCCCCCCACCCCCCCCCCCCCCCACCCCCCCCCCCCCCCACCCCCCCCCCCCCCCACCCCCCCCCCCCCCCACCCCCCCCCCCCCCCACCCCCCCCCCCCCCCACCCCCCCCCCCCCCCACCCCCCCCCCCCCCCACCCCCCCCCCCCCCCACCCCCCCCCCCCCCCACCCCCCCCCCCCCCCACCCCCCCCCCCCCCCACCCCCCCCCCCCCCCACCCCCCCCCCCCCCCACCCCCCCCCCCCCCCACCCCCCCCCCCCCCCACCCCCCCCCCCCCCCACCCCCCCCCCCCCCCACCCCCCCCCCCCCCCACCCCCCCCCCCCCCCACCCCCCCCCCCCCCCACCCCCCCCCCCCCCCACCCCCCCCCCCCCCCACCCCCCCCCCCCCCCACCCCCCCCCCCCCCCACCCCCCCCCCCCCCCACCCCCCCCCCCCCCCACCCCCCCCCCCCCCCACCCCCCCCCCCCCCCACCCCCCCCCCCCCCCACCCCCCCCCCCCCCCACCCCCCCCCCCCCCCACCCCCCCCCCCCCCCACCCCCCCCCCCCCCCACCCCCCCCCCCCCCCACCCCCCCCCCCCCCCACCCCCCCCCCCCCCCACCCCCCCCCCCCCCCACCCCCCCCCCCCCCCACCCCCCCCCCCCCCCACCCCCCCCCCCCCCCACCCCCCCCCCCCCCCACCCCCCCCCCCCCCCACCCCCCCCCCCCCCCACCCCCCCCCCCCCCCACCCCCCCCCCCCCCCACCCCCCCCCCCCCCCACCCCCCCCCCCCCCCACCCCCCCCCCCCCCCACCCCCCCCCCCCCCCACCCCCCCCCCCCCCCACCCCCCCCCCCCCCCACCCCCCCCCCCCCCCACCCCCCCCCCCCCCCACCCCCCCCCCCCCCCACCCCCCCCCCCCCCCACCCCCCCCCCCCCCCACCCCCCCCCCCCCCCACCCCCCCCCCCCCCCACCCCCCCCCCCCCCCACCCCCCCCCCCCCCCACCCCCCCCCCCCCCCACCCCCCCCCCCCCCCACCCCCCCCCCCCCCCACCCCCCCCCCCCCCCACCCCCCCCCCCCCCCACCCCCCCCCCCCCCCACCCCCCCCCCCCCCCACCCCCCCCCCCCCCCACCCCCCCCCCCCCCCACCCCCCCCCCCCCCCACCCCCCCCCCCCCCCACCCCCCCCCCCCCCCACCCCCCCCCCCCCCCACCCCCCCCCCCCCCCACCCCCCCCCCCCCCCACCCCCCCCCCCCCCCACCCCCCCCCCCCCCCACCCCCCCCCCCCCCCACCCCCCCCCCCCCCCACCCCCCCCCCCCCCCACCCCCCCCCCCCCCCACCCCCCCCCCCCCCCACCCCCCCCCCCCCCCACCCCCCCCCCCCCCCACCCCCCCCCCCCCCCACCCCCCCCCCCCCCCACCCCCCCCCCCCCCCACCCCCCCCCCCCCCCACCCCCCCCCCCCCCCACCCCCCCCCCCCCCCACCCCCCCCCCCCCCCACCCCCCCCCCCCCCCACCCCCCCCCCCCCCCACCCCCCCCCCCCCCCACCCCCCCCCCCCCCCACCCCCCCCCCCCCCCACCCCCCCCCCCCCCCACCCCCCCCCCCCCCCACCCCCCCCCCCCCCCACCCCCCCCCCCCCCCACCCCCCCCCCCCCCCACCCCCCCCCCCCCCCACCCCCCCCCCCCCCCACCCCCCCCCCCCCCCACCCCCCCCCCCCCCCACCCCCCCCCCCCCCCACCCCCCCCCCCCCCCACCCCCCCCCCCCCCCACCCCCCCCCCCCCCCACCCCCCCCCCCCCCCACCCCCCCCCCCCCCCACCCCCCCCCCCCCCCACCCCCCCCCCCCCCCACCCCCCCCCCCCCCCACCCCCCCCCCCCCCCACCCCCCCCCCCCCCCACCCCCCCCCCCCCCCACCCCCCCCCCCCCCCACCCCCCCCCCCCCCCACCCCCCCCCCCCCCCACCCCCCCCCCCCCCCACCCCCCCCCCCCCCCACCCCCCCCCCCCCCCACCCCCCCCCCCCCCCACCCCCCCCCCCCCCCACCCCCCCCCCCCCCCACCCCCCCCCCCCCCCACCCCCCCCCCCCCCCACCCCCCCCCCCCCCCACCCCCCCCCCCCCCCACCCCCCCCCCCCCCCACCCCCCCCCCCCCCCACCCCCCCCCCCCCCCACCCCCCCCCCCCCCCACCCCCCCCCCCCCCCACCCCCCCCCCCCCCCACCCCCCCCCCCCCCCACCCCCCCCCCCCCCCACCCCCCCCCCCCCCCACCCCCCCCCCCCCCCACCCCCCCCCCCCCCCACCCCCCCCCCCCCCCACCCCCCCCCCCCCCCACCCCCCCCCCCCCCCACCCCCCCCCCCCCCCACCCCCCCCCCCCCCCACCCCCCCCCCCCCCCACCCCCCCCCCCCCCCACCCCCCCCCCCCCCCACCCCCCCCCCCCCCCACCCCCCCCCCCCCCCACCCCCCCCCCCCCCCACCCCCCCCCCCCCCCACCCCCCCCCCCCCCCACCCCCCCCCCCCCCCACCCCCCCCCCCCCCCACCCCCCCCCCCCCCCACCCCCCCCCCCCCCCACCCCCCCCCCCCCCCACCCCCCCCCCCCCCCACCCCCCCCCCCCCCCACCCCCCCCCCCCCCCACCCCCCCCCCCCCCCACCCCCCCCCCCCCCCACCCCCCCCCCCCCCCACCCCCCCCCCCCCCCACCCCCCCCCCCCCCCACCCCCCCCCCCCCCCACCCCCCCCCCCCCCCACCCCCCCCCCCCCCCACCCCCCCCCCCCCCCACCCCCCCCCCCCCCCACCCCCCCCCCCCCCCACCCCCCCCCCCCCCCACCCCCCCCCCCCCCCACCCCCCCCCCCCCCCACCCCCCCCCCCCCCCACCCCCCCCCCCCCCCACCCCCCCCCCCCCCCACCCCCCCCCCCCCCCACCCCCCCCCCCCCCCACCCCCCCCCCCCCCCACCCCCCCCCCCCCCCACCCCCCCCCCCCCCCACCCCCCCCCCCCCCCACCCCCCCCCCCCCCCACCCCCCCCCCCCCCCACCCCCCCCCCCCCCCACCCCCCCCCCCCCCCACCCCCCCCCCCCCCCACCCCCCCCCCCCCCCACCCCCCCCCCCCCCCACCCCCCCCCCCCCCCACCCCCCCCCCCCCCCACCCCCCCCCCCCCCCACCCCCCCCCCCCCCCACCCCCCCCCCCCCCCACCCCCCCCCCCCCCCACCCCCCCCCCCCCCCACCCCCCCCCCCCCCCACCCCCCCCCCCCCCCACCCCCCCCCCCCCCCACCCCCCCCCCCCCCCACCCCCCCCCCCCCCCACCCCCCCCCCCCCCCACCCCCCCCCCCCCCCACCCCCCCCCCCCCCCACCCCCCCCCCCCCCCACCCCCCCCCCCCCCCACCCCCCCCCCCCCCCACCCCCCCCCCCCCCCACCCCCCCCCCCCCCCACCCCCCCCCCCCCCCACCCCCCCCCCCCCCCACCCCCCCCCCCCCCCACCCCCCCCCCCCCCCACCCCCCCCCCCCCCCACCCCCCCCCCCCCCCACCCCCCCCCCCCCCCACCCCCCCCCCCCCCCACCCCCCCCCCCCCCCACCCCCCCCCCCCCCCACCCCCCCCCCCCCCCACCCCCCCCCCCCCCCACCCCCCCCCCCCCCCACCCCCCCCCCCCCCCACCCCCCCCCCCCCCCACCCCCCCCCCCCCCCACCCCCCCCCCCCCCCACCCCCCCCCCCCCCCACCCCCCCCCCCCCCCACCCCCCCCCCCCCCCACCCCCCCCCCCCCCCACCCCCCCCCCCCCCCACCCCCCCCCCCCCCCACCCCCCCCCCCCCCCACCCCCCCCCCCCCCCACCCCCCCCCCCCCCCACCCCCCCCCCCCCCCACCCCCCCCCCCCCCCACCCCCCCCCCCCCCCACCCCCCCCCCCCCCCACCCCCCCCCCCCCCCACCCCCCCCCCCCCCCACCCCCCCCCCCCCCCACCCCCCCCCCCCCCCACCCCCCCCCCCCCCCACCCCCCCCCCCCCCCACCCCCCCCCCCCCCCACCCCCCCCCCCCCCCACCCCCCCCCCCCCCCACCCCCCCCCCCCCCCACCCCCCCCCCCCCCCACCCCCCCCCCCCCCCACCCCCCCCCCCCCCCACCCCCCCCCCCCCCCACCCCCCCCCCCCCCCACCCCCCCCCCCCCCCACCCCCCCCCCCCCCCACCCCCCCCCCCCCCCACCCCCCCCCCCCCCCACCCCCCCCCCCCCCCACCCCCCCCCCCCCCCACCCCCCCCCCCCCCCACCCCCCCCCCCCCCCACCCCCCCCCCCCCCCACCCCCCCCCCCCCCCACCCCCCCCCCCCCCCACCCCCCCCCCCCCCCACCCCCCCCCCCCCCCACCCCCCCCCCCCCCCACCCCCCCCCCCCCCCACCCCCCCCCCCCCCCACCCCCCCCCCCCCCCACCCCCCCCCCCCCCCACCCCCCCCCCCCCCCACCCCCCCCCCCCCCCACCCCCCCCCCCCCCCACCCCCCCCCCCCCCCACCCCCCCCCCCCCCCACCCCCCCCCCCCCCCACCCCCCCCCCCCCCCACCCCCCCCCCCCCCCACCCCCCCCCCCCCCCACCCCCCCCCCCCCCCACCCCCCCCCCCCCCCACCCCCCCCCCCCCCCACCCCCCCCCCCCCCCACCCCCCCCCCCCCCCACCCCCCCCCCCCCCCACCCCCCCCCCCCCCCACCCCCCCCCCCCCCCACCCCCCCCCCCCCCCACCCCCCCCCCCCCCCACCCCCCCCCCCCCCCACCCCCCCCCCCCCCCACCCCCCCCCCCCCCCACCCCCCCCCCCCCCCACCCCCCCCCCCCCCCACCCCCCCCCCCCCCCACCCCCCCCCCCCCCCACCCCCCCCCCCCCCCACCCCCCCCCCCCCCCACCCCCCCCCCCCCCCACCCCCCCCCCCCCCCACCCCCCCCCCCCCCCACCCCCCCCCCCCCCCACCCCCCCCCCCCCCCACCCCCCCCCCCCCCCACCCCCCCCCCCCCCCACCCCCCCCCCCCCCCACCCCCCCCCCCCCCCACCCCCCCCCCCCCCCACCCCCCCCCCCCCCCACCCCCCCCCCCCCCCACCCCCCCCCCCCCCCACCCCCCCCCCCCCCCACCCCCCCCCCCCCCCACCCCCCCCCCCCCCCACCCCCCCCCCCCCCCACCCCCCCCCCCCCCCACCCCCCCCCCCCCCCACCCCCCCCCCCCCCCACCCCCCCCCCCCCCCACCCCCCCCCCCCCCCACCCCCCCCCCCCCCCACCCCCCCCCCCCCCCACCCCCCCCCCCCCCCACCCCCCCCCCCCCCCACCCCCCCCCCCCCCCACCCCCCCCCCCCCCCACCCCCCCCCCCCCCCACCCCCCCCCCCCCCCACCCCCCCCCCCCCCCACCCCCCCCCCCCCCCACCCCCCCCCCCCCCCACCCCCCCCCCCCCCCACCCCCCCCCCCCCCCACCCCCCCCCCCCCCCACCCCCCCCCCCCCCCACCCCCCCCCCCCCCCACCCCCCCCCCCCCCCACCCCCCCCCCCCCCCACCCCCCCCCCCCCCCACCCCCCCCCCCCCCCACCCCCCCCCCCCCCCACCCCCCCCCCCCCCCACCCCCCCCCCCCCCCACCCCCCCCCCCCCCCACCCCCCCCCCCCCCCACCCCCCCCCCCCCCCACCCCCCCCCCCCCCCACCCCCCCCCCCCCCCACCCCCCCCCCCCCCCACCCCCCCCCCCCCCCACCCCCCCCCCCCCCCACCCCCCCCCCCCCCCACCCCCCCCCCCCCCCACCCCCCCCCCCCCCCACCCCCCCCCCCCCCCACCCCCCCCCCCCCCCACCCCCCCCCCCCCCCACCCCCCCCCCCCCCCACCCCCCCCCCCCCCCACCCCCCCCCCCCCCCACCCCCCCCCCCCCCCACCCCCCCCCCCCCCCACCCCCCCCCCCCCCCACCCCCCCCCCCCCCCACCCCCCCCCCCCCCCACCCCCCCCCCCCCCCACCCCCCCCCCCCCCCACCCCCCCCCCCCCCCACCCCCCCCCCCCCCCACCCCCCCCCCCCCCCACCCCCCCCCCCCCCCACCCCCCCCCCCCCCCACCCCCCCCCCCCCCCACCCCCCCCCCCCCCCACCCCCCCCCCCCCCCACCCCCCCCCCCCCCCACCCCCCCCCCCCCCCACCCCCCCCCCCCCCCACCCCCCCCCCCCCCCACCCCCCCCCCCCCCCACCCCCCCCCCCCCCCACCCCCCCCCCCCCCCACCCCCCCCCCCCCCCACCCCCCCCCCCCCCCACCCCCCCCCCCCCCCACCCCCCCCCCCCCCCACCCCCCCCCCCCCCCACCCCCCCCCCCCCCCACCCCCCCCCCCCCCCACCCCCCCCCCCCCCCACCCCCCCCCCCCCCCACCCCCCCCCCCCCCCACCCCCCCCCCCCCCCACCCCCCCCCCCCCCCACCCCCCCCCCCCCCCACCCCCCCCCCCCCCCACCCCCCCCCCCCCCCACCCCCCCCCCCCCCCACCCCCCCCCCCCCCCACCCCCCCCCCCCCCCACCCCCCCCCCCCCCCACCCCCCCCCCCCCCCACCCCCCCCCCCCCCCACCCCCCCCCCCCCCCACCCCCCCCCCCCCCCACCCCCCCCCCCCCCCACCCCCCCCCCCCCCCACCCCCCCCCCCCCCCACCCCCCCCCCCCCCCACCCCCCCCCCCCCCCACCCCCCCCCCCCCCCACCCCCCCCCCCCCCCACCCCCCCCCCCCCCCACCCCCCCCCCCCCCCACCCCCCCCCCCCCCCACCCCCCCCCCCCCCCACCCCCCCCCCCCCCCACCCCCCCCCCCCCCCACCCCCCCCCCCCCCCACCCCCCCCCCCCCCCACCCCCCCCCCCCCCCACCCCCCCCCCCCCCCACCCCCCCCCCCCCCCACCCCCCCCCCCCCCCACCCCCCCCCCCCCCCACCCCCCCCCCCCCCCACCCCCCCCCCCCCCCACCCCCCCCCCCCCCCACCCCCCCCCCCCCCCACCCCCCCCCCCCCCCACCCCCCCCCCCCCCCACCCCCCCCCCCCCCCACCCCCCCCCCCCCCCACCCCCCCCCCCCCCCACCCCCCCCCCCCCCCACCCCCCCCCCCCCCCACCCCCCCCCCCCCCCACCCCCCCCCCCCCCCACCCCCCCCCCCCCCCACCCCCCCCCCCCCCCACCCCCCCCCCCCCCCACCCCCCCCCCCCCCCACCCCCCCCCCCCCCCACCCCCCCCCCCCCCCACCCCCCCCCCCCCCCACCCCCCCCCCCCCCCACCCCCCCCCCCCCCCACCCCCCCCCCCCCCCACCCCCCCCCCCCCCCACCCCCCCCCCCCCCCACCCCCCCCCCCCCCCACCCCCCCCCCCCCCCACCCCCCCCCCCCCCCACCCCCCCCCCCCCCCACCCCCCCCCCCCCCCACCCCCCCCCCCCCCCACCCCCCCCCCCCCCCACCCCCCCCCCCCCCCACCCCCCCCCCCCCCCACCCCCCCCCCCCCCCACCCCCCCCCCCCCCCACCCCCCCCCCCCCCCACCCCCCCCCCCCCCCACCCCCCCCCCCCCCCACCCCCCCCCCCCCCCACCCCCCCCCCCCCCCACCCCCCCCCCCCCCCACCCCCCCCCCCCCCCACCCCCCCCCCCCCCCACCCCCCCCCCCCCCCACCCCCCCCCCCCCCCACCCCCCCCCCCCCCCACCCCCCCCCCCCCCCACCCCCCCCCCCCCCCACCCCCCCCCCCCCCCACCCCCCCCCCCCCCCACCCCCCCCCCCCCCCACCCCCCCCCCCCCCCACCCCCCCCCCCCCCCACCCCCCCCCCCCCCCACCCCCCCCCCCCCCCACCCCCCCCCCCCCCCACCCCCCCCCCCCCCCACCCCCCCCCCCCCCCACCCCCCCCCCCCCCCACCCCCCCCCCCCCCCACCCCCCCCCCCCCCCACCCCCCCCCCCCCCCACCCCCCCCCCCCCCCACCCCCCCCCCCCCCCACCCCCCCCCCCCCCCACCCCCCCCCCCCCCCACCCCCCCCCCCCCCCACCCCCCCCCCCCCCCACCCCCCCCCCCCCCCACCCCCCCCCCCCCCCACCCCCCCCCCCCCCCACCCCCCCCCCCCCCCACCCCCCCCCCCCCCCACCCCCCCCCCCCCCCACCCCCCCCCCCCCCCACCCCCCCCCCCCCCCACCCCCCCCCCCCCCCACCCCCCCCCCCCCCCACCCCCCCCCCCCCCCACCCCCCCCCCCCCCCACCCCCCCCCCCCCCCACCCCCCCCCCCCCCCACCCCCCCCCCCCCCCACCCCCCCCCCCCCCCACCCCCCCCCCCCCCCACCCCCCCCCCCCCCCACCCCCCCCCCCCCCCACCCCCCCCCCCCCCCACCCCCCCCCCCCCCCACCCCCCCCCCCCCCCACCCCCCCCCCCCCCCACCCCCCCCCCCCCCCACCCCCCCCCCCCCCCACCCCCCCCCCCCCCCACCCCCCCCCCCCCCCACCCCCCCCCCCCCCCACCCCCCCCCCCCCCCACCCCCCCCCCCCCCCACCCCCCCCCCCCCCCACCCCCCCCCCCCCCCACCCCCCCCCCCCCCCACCCCCCCCCCCCCCCACCCCCCCCCCCCCCCACCCCCCCCCCCCCCCACCCCCCCCCCCCCCCACCCCCCCCCCCCCCCACCCCCCCCCCCCCCCACCCCCCCCCCCCCCCACCCCCCCCCCCCCCCACCCCCCCCCCCCCCCACCCCCCCCCCCCCCCACCCCCCCCCCCCCCCACCCCCCCCCCCCCCCACCCCCCCCCCCCCCCACCCCCCCCCCCCCCCACCCCCCCCCCCCCCCACCCCCCCCCCCCCCCACCCCCCCCCCCCCCCACCCCCCCCCCCCCCCACCCCCCCCCCCCCCCACCCCCCCCCCCCCCCACCCCCCCCCCCCCCCACCCCCCCCCCCCCCCACCCCCCCCCCCCCCCACCCCCCCCCCCCCCCACCCCCCCCCCCCCCCACCCCCCCCCCCCCCCACCCCCCCCCCCCCCCACCCCCCCCCCCCCCCACCCCCCCCCCCCCCCACCCCCCCCCCCCCCCACCCCCCCCCCCCCCCACCCCCCCCCCCCCCCACCCCCCCCCCCCCCCACCCCCCCCCCCCCCCACCCCCCCCCCCCCCCACCCCCCCCCCCCCCCACCCCCCCCCCCCCCCACCCCCCCCCCCCCCCACCCCCCCCCCCCCCCACCCCCCCCCCCCCCCACCCCCCCCCCCCCCCACCCCCCCCCCCCCCCACCCCCCCCCCCCCCCACCCCCCCCCCCCCCCACCCCCCCCCCCCCCCACCCCCCCCCCCCCCCACCCCCCCCCCCCCCCACCCCCCCCCCCCCCCACCCCCCCCCCCCCCCACCCCCCCCCCCCCCCACCCCCCCCCCCCCCCACCCCCCCCCCCCCCCACCCCCCCCCCCCCCCACCCCCCCCCCCCCCCACCCCCCCCCCCCCCCACCCCCCCCCCCCCCCACCCCCCCCCCCCCCCACCCCCCCCCCCCCCCACCCCCCCCCCCCCCCACCCCCCCCCCCCCCCACCCCCCCCCCCCCCCACCCCCCCCCCCCCCCACCCCCCCCCCCCCCCACCCCCCCCCCCCCCCACCCCCCCCCCCCCCCACCCCCCCCCCCCCCCACCCCCCCCCCCCCCCACCCCCCCCCCCCCCCACCCCCCCCCCCCCCCACCCCCCCCCCCCCCCACCCCCCCCCCCCCCCACCCCCCCCCCCCCCCACCCCCCCCCCCCCCCACCCCCCCCCCCCCCCACCCCCCCCCCCCCCCACCCCCCCCCCCCCCCACCCCCCCCCCCCCCCACCCCCCCCCCCCCCCACCCCCCCCCCCCCCCACCCCCCCCCCCCCCCACCCCCCCCCCCCCCCACCCCCCCCCCCCCCCACCCCCCCCCCCCCCCACCCCCCCCCCCCCCCACCCCCCCCCCCCCCCACCCCCCCCCCCCCCCACCCCCCCCCCCCCCCACCCCCCCCCCCCCCCACCCCCCCCCCCCCCCACCCCCCCCCCCCCCCACCCCCCCCCCCCCCCACCCCCCCCCCCCCCCACCCCCCCCCCCCCCCACCCCCCCCCCCCCCCACCCCCCCCCCCCCCCACCCCCCCCCCCCCCCACCCCCCCCCCCCCCCACCCCCCCCCCCCCCCACCCCCCCCCCCCCCCACCCCCCCCCCCCCCCACCCCCCCCCCCCCCCACCCCCCCCCCCCCCCACCCCCCCCCCCCCCCACCCCCCCCCCCCCCCACCCCCCCCCCCCCCCACCCCCCCCCCCCCCCACCCCCCCCCCCCCCCACCCCCCCCCCCCCCCACCCCCCCCCCCCCCCACCCCCCCCCCCCCCCACCCCCCCCCCCCCCCACCCCCCCCCCCCCCCACCCCCCCCCCCCCCCACCCCCCCCCCCCCCCACCCCCCCCCCCCCCCACCCCCCCCCCCCCCCACCCCCCCCCCCCCCCACCCCCCCCCCCCCCCACCCCCCCCCCCCCCCACCCCCCCCCCCCCCCACCCCCCCCCCCCCCCACCCCCCCCCCCCCCCACCCCCCCCCCCCCCCACCCCCCCCCCCCCCCACCCCCCCCCCCCCCCACCCCCCCCCCCCCCCACCCCCCCCCCCCCCCACCCCCCCCCCCCCCCACCCCCCCCCCCCCCCACCCCCCCCCCCCCCCACCCCCCCCCCCCCCCACCCCCCCCCCCCCCCACCCCCCCCCCCCCCCACCCCCCCCCCCCCCCACCCCCCCCCCCCCCCACCCCCCCCCCCCCCCACCCCCCCCCCCCCCCACCCCCCCCCCCCCCCACCCCCCCCCCCCCCCACCCCCCCCCCCCCCCACCCCCCCCCCCCCCCACCCCCCCCCCCCCCCACCCCCCCCCCCCCCCACCCCCCCCCCCCCCCACCCCCCCCCCCCCCCACCCCCCCCCCCCCCCACCCCCCCCCCCCCCCACCCCCCCCCCCCCCCACCCCCCCCCCCCCCCACCCCCCCCCCCCCCCACCCCCCCCCCCCCCCACCCCCCCCCCCCCCCACCCCCCCCCCCCCCCACCCCCCCCCCCCCCCACCCCCCCCCCCCCCCACCCCCCCCCCCCCCCACCCCCCCCCCCCCCCACCCCCCCCCCCCCCCACCCCCCCCCCCCCCCACCCCCCCCCCCCCCCACCCCCCCCCCCCCCCACCCCCCCCCCCCCCCACCCCCCCCCCCCCCCACCCCCCCCCCCCCCCACCCCCCCCCCCCCCCACCCCCCCCCCCCCCCACCCCCCCCCCCCCCCACCCCCCCCCCCCCCCACCCCCCCCCCCCCCCACCCCCCCCCCCCCCCACCCCCCCCCCCCCCCACCCCCCCCCCCCCCCACCCCCCCCCCCCCCCACCCCCCCCCCCCCCCACCCCCCCCCCCCCCCACCCCCCCCCCCCCCCACCCCCCCCCCCCCCCACCCCCCCCCCCCCCCACCCCCCCCCCCCCCCACCCCCCCCCCCCCCCACCCCCCCCCCCCCCCACCCCCCCCCCCCCCCACCCCCCCCCCCCCCCACCCCCCCCCCCCCCCACCCCCCCCCCCCCCCACCCCCCCCCCCCCCCACCCCCCCCCCCCCCCACCCCCCCCCCCCCCCACCCCCCCCCCCCCCCACCCCCCCCCCCCCCCACCCCCCCCCCCCCCCACCCCCCCCCCCCCCCACCCCCCCCCCCCCCCACCCCCCCCCCCCCCCACCCCCCCCCCCCCCCACCCCCCCCCCCCCCCACCCCCCCCCCCCCCCACCCCCCCCCCCCCCCACCCCCCCCCCCCCCCACCCCCCCCCCCCCCCACCCCCCCCCCCCCCCACCCCCCCCCCCCCCCACCCCCCCCCCCCCCCACCCCCCCCCCCCCCCACCCCCCCCCCCCCCCACCCCCCCCCCCCCCCACCCCCCCCCCCCCCCACCCCCCCCCCCCCCCACCCCCCCCCCCCCCCACCCCCCCCCCCCCCCACCCCCCCCCCCCCCCACCCCCCCCCCCCCCCACCCCCCCCCCCCCCCACCCCCCCCCCCCCCCACCCCCCCCCCCCCCCACCCCCCCCCCCCCCCACCCCCCCCCCCCCCCACCCCCCCCCCCCCCCACCCCCCCCCCCCCCCACCCCCCCCCCCCCCCACCCCCCCCCCCCCCCACCCCCCCCCCCCCCCACCCCCCCCCCCCCCCACCCCCCCCCCCCCCCACCCCCCCCCCCCCCCACCCCCCCCCCCCCCCACCCCCCCCCCCCCCCACCCCCCCCCCCCCCCACCCCCCCCCCCCCCCACCCCCCCCCCCCCCCACCCCCCCCCCCCCCCACCCCCCCCCCCCCCCACCCCCCCCCCCCCCCACCCCCCCCCCCCCCCACCCCCCCCCCCCCCCACCCCCCCCCCCCCCCACCCCCCCCCCCCCCCACCCCCCCCCCCCCCCACCCCCCCCCCCCCCCACCCCCCCCCCCCCCCACCCCCCCCCCCCCCCACCCCCCCCCCCCCCCACCCCCCCCCCCCCCCACCCCCCCCCCCCCCCACCCCCCCCCCCCCCCACCCCCCCCCCCCCCCACCCCCCCCCCCCCCCACCCCCCCCCCCCCCCACCCCCCCCCCCCCCCACCCCCCCCCCCCCCCACCCCCCCCCCCCCCCACCCCCCCCCCCCCCCACCCCCCCCCCCCCCCACCCCCCCCCCCCCCCACCCCCCCCCCCCCCCACCCCCCCCCCCCCCCACCCCCCCCCCCCCCCACCCCCCCCCCCCCCCACCCCCCCCCCCCCCCACCCCCCCCCCCCCCCACCCCCCCCCCCCCCCACCCCCCCCCCCCCCCACCCCCCCCCCCCCCCACCCCCCCCCCCCCCCACCCCCCCCCCCCCCCACCCCCCCCCCCCCCCACCCCCCCCCCCCCCCACCCCCCCCCCCCCCCACCCCCCCCCCCCCCCACCCCCCCCCCCCCCCACCCCCCCCCCCCCCCACCCCCCCCCCCCCCCACCCCCCCCCCCCCCCACCCCCCCCCCCCCCCACCCCCCCCCCCCCCCACCCCCCCCCCCCCCCACCCCCCCCCCCCCCCACCCCCCCCCCCCCCCACCCCCCCCCCCCCCCACCCCCCCCCCCCCCCACCCCCCCCCCCCCCCACCCCCCCCCCCCCCCACCCCCCCCCCCCCCCACCCCCCCCCCCCCCCACCCCCCCCCCCCCCCACCCCCCCCCCCCCCCACCCCCCCCCCCCCCCACCCCCCCCCCCCCCCACCCCCCCCCCCCCCCACCCCCCCCCCCCCCCACCCCCCCCCCCCCCCACCCCCCCCCCCCCCCACCCCCCCCCCCCCCCACCCCCCCCCCCCCCCACCCCCCCCCCCCCCCACCCCCCCCCCCCCCCACCCCCCCCCCCCCCCACCCCCCCCCCCCCCCACCCCCCCCCCCCCCCACCCCCCCCCCCCCCCACCCCCCCCCCCCCCCACCCCCCCCCCCCCCCACCCCCCCCCCCCCCCACCCCCCCCCCCCCCCACCCCCCCCCCCCCCCACCCCCCCCCCCCCCCACCCCCCCCCCCCCCCACCCCCCCCCCCCCCCACCCCCCCCCCCCCCCACCCCCCCCCCCCCCCACCCCCCCCCCCCCCCACCCCCCCCCCCCCCCACCCCCCCCCCCCCCCACCCCCCCCCCCCCCCACCCCCCCCCCCCCCCACCCCCCCCCCCCCCCACCCCCCCCCCCCCCCACCCCCCCCCCCCCCCACCCCCCCCCCCCCCCACCCCCCCCCCCCCCCACCCCCCCCCCCCCCCACCCCCCCCCCCCCCCACCCCCCCCCCCCCCCACCCCCCCCCCCCCCCACCCCCCCCCCCCCCCACCCCCCCCCCCCCCCACCCCCCCCCCCCCCCACCCCCCCCCCCCCCCACCCCCCCCCCCCCCCACCCCCCCCCCCCCCCACCCCCCCCCCCCCCCACCCCCCCCCCCCCCCACCCCCCCCCCCCCCCACCCCCCCCCCCCCCCACCCCCCCCCCCCCCCACCCCCCCCCCCCCCCACCCCCCCCCCCCCCCACCCCCCCCCCCCCCCACCCCCCCCCCCCCCCACCCCCCCCCCCCCCCACCCCCCCCCCCCCCCACCCCCCCCCCCCCCCACCCCCCCCCCCCCCCACCCCCCCCCCCCCCCACCCCCCCCCCCCCCCACCCCCCCCCCCCCCCACCCCCCCCCCCCCCCACCCCCCCCCCCCCCCACCCCCCCCCCCCCCCACCCCCCCCCCCCCCCACCCCCCCCCCCCCCCACCCCCCCCCCCCCCCACCCCCCCCCCCCCCCACCCCCCCCCCCCCCCACCCCCCCCCCCCCCCACCCCCCCCCCCCCCCACCCCCCCCCCCCCCCACCCCCCCCCCCCCCCACCCCCCCCCCCCCCCACCCCCCCCCCCCCCCACCCCCCCCCCCCCCCACCCCCCCCCCCCCCCACCCCCCCCCCCCCCCACCCCCCCCCCCCCCCACCCCCCCCCCCCCCCACCCCCCCCCCCCCCCACCCCCCCCCCCCCCCACCCCCCCCCCCCCCCACCCCCCCCCCCCCCCACCCCCCCCCCCCCCCACCCCCCCCCCCCCCCACCCCCCCCCCCCCCCACCCCCCCCCCCCCCCACCCCCCCCCCCCCCCACCCCCCCCCCCCCCCACCCCCCCCCCCCCCCACCCCCCCCCCCCCCCACCCCCCCCCCCCCCCACCCCCCCCCCCCCCCACCCCCCCCCCCCCCCACCCCCCCCCCCCCCCACCCCCCCCCCCCCCCACCCCCCCCCCCCCCCACCCCCCCCCCCCCCCACCCCCCCCCCCCCCCACCCCCCCCCCCCCCCACCCCCCCCCCCCCCCACCCCCCCCCCCCCCCACCCCCCCCCCCCCCCACCCCCCCCCCCCCCCACCCCCCCCCCCCCCCACCCCCCCCCCCCCCCACCCCCCCCCCCCCCCACCCCCCCCCCCCCCCACCCCCCCCCCCCCCCACCCCCCCCCCCCCCCACCCCCCCCCCCCCCCACCCCCCCCCCCCCCCACCCCCCCCCCCCCCCACCCCCCCCCCCCCCCACCCCCCCCCCCCCCCACCCCCCCCCCCCCCCACCCCCCCCCCCCCCCACCCCCCCCCCCCCCCACCCCCCCCCCCCCCCACCCCCCCCCCCCCCCACCCCCCCCCCCCCCCACCCCCCCCCCCCCCCACCCCCCCCCCCCCCCACCCCCCCCCCCCCCCACCCCCCCCCCCCCCCACCCCCCCCCCCCCCCACCCCCCCCCCCCCCCACCCCCCCCCCCCCCCACCCCCCCCCCCCCCCACCCCCCCCCCCCCCCACCCCCCCCCCCCCCCACCCCCCCCCCCCCCCACCCCCCCCCCCCCCCACCCCCCCCCCCCCCCACCCCCCCCCCCCCCCACCCCCCCCCCCCCCCACCCCCCCCCCCCCCCACCCCCCCCCCCCCCCACCCCCCCCCCCCCCCACCCCCCCCCCCCCCCACCCCCCCCCCCCCCCACCCCCCCCCCCCCCCACCCCCCCCCCCCCCCACCCCCCCCCCCCCCCACCCCCCCCCCCCCCCACCCCCCCCCCCCCCCACCCCCCCCCCCCCCCACCCCCCCCCCCCCCCACCCCCCCCCCCCCCCACCCCCCCCCCCCCCCACCCCCCCCCCCCCCCACCCCCCCCCCCCCCCACCCCCCCCCCCCCCCACCCCCCCCCCCCCCCACCCCCCCCCCCCCCCACCCCCCCCCCCCCCCACCCCCCCCCCCCCCCACCCCCCCCCCCCCCCACCCCCCCCCCCCCCCACCCCCCCCCCCCCCCACCCCCCCCCCCCCCCACCCCCCCCCCCCCCCACCCCCCCCCCCCCCCACCCCCCCCCCCCCCCACCCCCCCCCCCCCCCACCCCCCCCCCCCCCCACCCCCCCCCCCCCCCACCCCCCCCCC
Source organism: Sphaerodactylus townsendi (assembly GCF_021028975.2). Taxonomy (NCBI): domain Eukaryota; kingdom Metazoa; phylum Chordata; class Lepidosauria; order Squamata; family Sphaerodactylidae; genus Sphaerodactylus; species Sphaerodactylus townsendi. The sequence goes on from NC_059429.1 coordinate 13,737,815, forward strand.
CCCCCACCCCCCCCCCCCCCCACCCCCCCCCCCCCCCACCCCCCCCCCCCCCCACCCCCCCCCCCCCCCACCCCCCCCCCCCCCCACCCCCCCCCCCCCCCACCCCCCCCCCCCCCCACCCCCCCCCCCCCCCACCCCCCCCCCCCCCCACCCCCCCCCCCCCCCACCCCCCCCCCCCCCCACCCCCCCCCCCCCCCACCCCCCCCCCCCCCCACCCCCCCCCCCCCCCACCCCCCCCCCCCCCCACCCCCCCCCCCCCCCACCCCCCCCCCCCCCCACCCCCCCCCCCCCCCACCCCCCCCCCCCCCCACCCCCCCCCCCCCCCACCCCCCCCCCCCCCCACCCCCCCCCCCCCCCACCCCCCCCCCCCCCCACCCCCCCCCCCCCCCACCCCCCCCCCCCCCCACCCCCCCCCCCCCCCACCCCCCCCCCCCCCCACCCCCCCCCCCCCCCACCCCCCCCCCCCCCCACCCCCCCCCCCCCCCACCCCCCCCCCCCCCCACCCCCCCCCCCCCCCACCCCCCCCCCCCCCCACCCCCCCCCCCCCCCACCCCCCCCCCCCCCCACCCCCCCCCCCCCCCACCCCCCCCCCCCCCCACCCCCCCCCCCCCCCACCCCCCCCCCCCCCCACCCCCCCCCCCCCCCACCCCCCCCCCCCCCCACCCCCCCCCCCCCCCACCCCCCCCCCCCCCCACCCCCCCCCCCCCCCACCCCCCCCCCCCCCCACCCCCCCCCCCCCCCACCCCCCCCCCCCCCCACCCCCCCCCCCCCCCACCCCCCCCCCCCCCCACCCCCCCCCCCCCCCACCCCCCCCCCCCCCCACCCCCCCCCCCCCCCACCCCCCCCCCCCCCCACCCCCCCCCCCCCCCACCCCCCCCCCCCCCCACCCCCCCCCCCCCCCACCCCCCCCCCCCCCCACCCCCCCCCCCCCCCACCCCCCCCCCCCCCCACCCCCCCCCCCCCCCACCCCCCCCCCCCCCCACCCCCCCCCCCCCCCACCCCCCCCCCCCCCCACCCCCCCCCCCCCCCACCCCCCCCCCCCCCCACCCCCCCCCCCCCCCACCCCCCCCCCCCCCCACCCCCCCCCCCCCCCACCCCCCCCCCCCCCCACCCCCCCCCCCCCCCACCCCCCCCCCCCCCCACCCCCCCCCCCCCCCACCCCCCCCCCCCCCCACCCCCCCCCCCCCCCACCCCCCCCCCCCCCCACCCCCCCCCCCCCCCACCCCCCCCCCCCCCCACCCCCCCCCCCCCCCACCCCCCCCCCCCCCCACCCCCCCCCCCCCCCACCCCCCCCCCCCCCCACCCCCCCCCCCCCCCACCCCCCCCCCCCCCCACCCCCCCCCCCCCCCACCCCCCCCCCCCCCCACCCCCCCCCCCCCCCACCCCCCCCCCCCCCCACCCCCCCCCCCCCCCACCCCCCCCCCCCCCCACCCCCCCCCCCCCCCACCCCCCCCCCCCCCCACCCCCCCCCCCCCCCACCCCCCCCCCCCCCCACCCCCCCCCCCCCCCACCCCCCCCCCCCCCCACCCCCCCCCCCCCCCACCCCCCCCCCCCCCCACCCCCCCCCCCCCCCACCCCCCCCCCCCCCCACCCCCCCCCCCCCCCACCCCCCCCCCCCCCCACCCCCCCCCCCCCCCACCCCCCCCCCCCCCCACCCCCCCCCCCCCCCACCCCCCCCCCCCCCCACCCCCCCCCCCCCCCACCCCCCCCCCCCCCCACCCCCCCCCCCCCCCACCCCCCCCCCCCCCCACCCCCCCCCCCCCCCACCCCCCCCCCCCCCCACCCCCCCCCCCCCCCACCCCCCCCCCCCCCCACCCCCCCCCCCCCCCACCCCCCCCCCCCCCCACCCCCCCCCCCCCCCACCCCCCCCCCCCCCCACCCCCCCCCCCCCCCACCCCCCCCCCCCCCCACCCCCCCCCCCCCCCACCCCCCCCCCCCCCCACCCCCCCCCCCCCCCACCCCCCCCCCCCCCCACCCCCCCCCCCCCCCACCCCCCCCCCCCCCCACCCCCCCCCCCCCCCACCCCCCCCCCCCCCCACCCCCCCCCCCCCCCACCCCCCCCCCCCCCCACCCCCCCCCCCCCCCACCCCCCCCCCCCCCCACCCCCCCCCCCCCCCACCCCCCCCCCCCCCCACCCCCCCCCCCCCCCACCCCCCCCCCCCCCCACCCCCCCCCCCCCCCACCCCCCCCCCCCCCCACCCCCCCCCCCCCCCACCCCCCCCCCCCCCCACCCCCCCCCCCCCCCACCCCCCCCCCCCCCCACCCCCCCCCCCCCCCACCCCCCCCCCCCCCCACCCCCCCCCCCCCCCACCCCCCCCCCCCCCCACCCCCCCCCCCCCCCACCCCCCCCCCCCCCCACCCCCCCCCCCCCCCACCCCCCCCCCCCCCCACCCCCCCCCCCCCCCACCCCCCCCCCCCCCCACCCCCCCCCCCCCCCACCCCCCCCCCCCCCCACCCCCCCCCCCCCCCACCCCCCCCCCCCCCCACCCCCCCCCCCCCCCACCCCCCCCCCCCCCCACCCCCCCCCCCCCCCACCCCCCCCCCCCCCCACCCCCCCCCCCCCCCACCCCCCCCCCCCCCCACCCCCCCCCCCCCCCACCCCCCCCCCCCCCCACCCCCCCCCCCCCCCACCCCCCCCCCCCCCCACCCCCCCCCCCCCCCACCCCCCCCCCCCCCCACCCCCCCCCCCCCCCACCCCCCCCCCCCCCCACCCCCCCCCCCCCCCACCCCCCCCCCCCCCCACCCCCCCCCCCCCCCACCCCCCCCCCCCCCCACCCCCCCCCCCCCCCACCCCCCCCCCCCCCCACCCCCCCCCCCCCCCACCCCCCCCCCCCCCCACCCCCCCCCCCCCCCACCCCCCCCCCCCCCCACCCCCCCCCCCCCCCACCCCCCCCCCCCCCCACCCCCCCCCCCCCCCACCCCCCCCCCCCCCCACCCCCCCCCCCCCCCACCCCCCCCCCCCCCCACCCCCCCCCCCCCCCACCCCCCCCCCCCCCCACCCCCCCCCCCCCCCACCCCCCCCCCCCCCCACCCCCCCCCCCCCCCACCCCCCCCCCCCCCCACCCCCCCCCCCCCCCACCCCCCCCCCCCCCCACCCCCCCCCCCCCCCACCCCCCCCCCCCCCCACCCCCCCCCCCCCCCACCCCCCCCCCCCCCCACCCCCCCCCCCCCCCACCCCCCCCCCCCCCCACCCCCCCCCCCCCCCACCCCCCCCCCCCCCCACCCCCCCCCCCCCCCACCCCCCCCCCCCCCCACCCCCCCCCCCCCCCACCCCCCCCCCCCCCCACCCCCCCCCCCCCCCACCCCCCCCCCCCCCCACCCCCCCCCCCCCCCACCCCCCCCCCCCCCCACCCCCCCCCCCCCCCACCCCCCCCCCCCCCCACCCCCCCCCCCCCCCACCCCCCCCCCCCCCCACCCCCCCCCCCCCCCACCCCCCCCCCCCCCCACCCCCCCCCCCCCCCACCCCCCCCCCCCCCCACCCCCCCCCCCCCCCACCCCCCCCCCCCCCCACCCCCCCCCCCCCCCACCCCCCCCCCCCCCCACCCCCCCCCCCCCCCACCCCCCCCCCCCCCCACCCCCCCCCCCCCCCACCCCCCCCCCCCCCCACCCCCCCCCCCCCCCACCCCCCCCCCCCCCCACCCCCCCCCCCCCCCACCCCCCCCCCCCCCCACCCCCCCCCCCCCCCACCCCCCCCCCCCCCCACCCCCCCCCCCCCCCACCCCCCCCCCCCCCCACCCCCCCCCCCCCCCACCCCCCCCCCCCCCCACCCCCCCCCCCCCCCACCCCCCCCCCCCCCCACCCCCCCCCCCCCCCACCCCCCCCCCCCCCCACCCCCCCCCCCCCCCACCCCCCCCCCCCCCCACCCCCCCCCCCCCCCACCCCCCCCCCCCCCCACCCCCCCCCCCCCCCACCCCCCCCCCCCCCCACCCCCCCCCCCCCCCACCCCCCCCCCCCCCCACCCCCCCCCCCCCCCACCCCCCCCCCCCCCCACCCCCCCCCCCCCCCACCCCCCCCCCCCCCCACCCCCCCCCCCCCCCACCCCCCCCCCCCCCCACCCCCCCCCCCCCCCACCCCCCCCCCCCCCCACCCCCCCCCCCCCCCACCCCCCCCCCCCCCCACCCCCCCCCCCCCCCACCCCCCCCCCCCCCCACCCCCCCCCCCCCCCACCCCCCCCCCCCCCCACCCCCCCCCCCCCCCACCCCCCCCCCCCCCCACCCCCCCCCCCCCCCACCCCCCCCCCCCCCCACCCCCCCCCCCCCCCACCCCCCCCCCCCCCCACCCCCCCCCCCCCCCACCCCCCCCCCCCCCCACCCCCCCCCCCCCCCACCCCCCCCCCCCCCCACCCCCCCCCCCCCCCACCCCCCCCCCCCCCCACCCCCCCCCCCCCCCACCCCCCCCCCCCCCCACCCCCCCCCCCCCCCACCCCCCCCCCCCCCCACCCCCCCCCCCCCCCACCCCCCCCCCCCCCCACCCCCCCCCCCCCCCACCCCCCCCCCCCCCCACCCCCCCCCCCCCCCACCCCCCCCCCCCCCCACCCCCCCCCCCCCCCACCCCCCCCCCCCCCCACCCCCCCCCCCCCCCACCCCCCCCCCCCCCCACCCCCCCCCCCCCCCACCCCCCCCCCCCCCCACCCCCCCCCCCCCCCACCCCCCCCCCCCCCCACCCCCCCCCCCCCCCACCCCCCCCCCCCCCCACCCCCCCCCCCCCCCACCCCCCCCCCCCCCCACCCCCCCCCCCCCCCACCCCCCCCCCCCCCCACCCCCCCCCCCCCCCACCCCCCCCCCCCCCCACCCCCCCCCCCCCCCACCCCCCCCCCCCCCCACCCCCCCCCCCCCCCACCCCCCCCCCCCCCCACCCCCCCCCCCCCCCACCCCCCCCCCCCCCCACCCCCCCCCCCCCCCACCCCCCCCCCCCCCCACCCCCCCCCCCCCCCACCCCCCCCCCCCCCCACCCCCCCCCCCCCCCACCCCCCCCCCCCCCCACCCCCCCCCCCCCCCACCCCCCCCCCCCCCCACCCCCCCCCCCCCCCACCCCCCCCCCCCCCCACCCCCCCCCCCCCCCACCCCCCCCCCCCCCCACCCCCCCCCCCCCCCACCCCCCCCCCCCCCCACCCCCCCCCCCCCCCACCCCCCCCCCCCCCCACCCCCCCCCCCCCCCACCCCCCCCCCCCCCCACCCCCCCCCCCCCCCACCCCCCCCCCCCCCCACCCCCCCCCCCCCCCACCCCCCCCCCCCCCCACCCCCCCCCCCCCCCACCCCCCCCCCCCCCCACCCCCCCCCCCCCCCACCCCCCCCCCCCCCCACCCCCCCCCCCCCCCACCCCCCCCCCCCCCCACCCCCCCCCCCCCCCACCCCCCCCCCCCCCCACCCCCCCCCCCCCCCACCCCCCCCCCCCCCCACCCCCCCCCCCCCCCACCCCCCCCCCCCCCCACCCCCCCCCCCCCCCACCCCCCCCCCCCCCCACCCCCCCCCCCCCCCACCCCCCCCCCCCCCCACCCCCCCCCCCCCCCACCCCCCCCCCCCCCCACCCCCCCCCCCCCCCACCCCCCCCCCCCCCCACCCCCCCCCCCCCCCACCCCCCCCCCCCCCCACCCCCCCCCCCCCCCACCCCCCCCCCCCCCCACCCCCCCCCCCCCCCACCCCCCCCCCCCCCCACCCCCCCCCCCCCCCACCCCCCCCCCCCCCCACCCCCCCCCCCCCCCACCCCCCCCCCCCCCCACCCCCCCCCCCCCCCACCCCCCCCCCCCCCCACCCCCCCCCCCCCCCACCCCCCCCCCCCCCCACCCCCCCCCCCCCCCACCCCCCCCCCCCCCCACCCCCCCCCCCCCCCACCCCCCCCCCCCCCCACCCCCCCCCCCCCCCACCCCCCCCCCCCCCCACCCCCCCCCCCCCCCACCCCCCCCCCCCCCCACCCCCCCCCCCCCCCACCCCCCCCCCCCCCCACCCCCCCCCCCCCCCACCCCCCCCCCCCCCCACCCCCCCCCCCCCCCACCCCCCCCCCCCCCCACCCCCCCCCCCCCCCACCCCCCCCCCCCCCCACCCCCCCCCCCCCCCACCCCCCCCCCCCCCCACCCCCCCCCCCCCCCACCCCCCCCCCCCCCCACCCCCCCCCCCCCCCACCCCCCCCCCCCCCCACCCCCCCCCCCCCCCACCCCCCCCCCCCCCCACCCCCCCCCCCCCCCACCCCCCCCCCCCCCCACCCCCCCCCCCCCCCACCCCCCCCCCCCCCCACCCCCCCCCCCCCCCACCCCCCCCCCCCCCCACCCCCCCCCCCCCCCACCCCCCCCCCCCCCCACCCCCCCCCCCCCCCACCCCCCCCCCCCCCCACCCCCCCCCCCCCCCACCCCCCCCCCCCCCCACCCCCCCCCCCCCCCACCCCCCCCCCCCCCCACCCCCCCCCCCCCCCACCCCCCCCCCCCCCCACCCCCCCCCCCCCCCACCCCCCCCCCCCCCCACCCCCCCCCCCCCCCACCCCCCCCCCCCCCCACCCCCCCCCCCCCCCACCCCCCCCCCCCCCCACCCCCCCCCCCCCCCACCCCCCCCCCCCCCCACCCCCCCCCCCCCCCACCCCCCCCCCCCCCCACCCCCCCCCCCCCCCACCCCCCCCCCCCCCCACCCCCCCCCCCCCCCACCCCCCCCCCCCCCCACCCCCCCCCCCCCCCACCCCCCCCCCCCCCCACCCCCCCCCCCCCCCACCCCCCCCCCCCCCCACCCCCCCCCCCCCCCACCCCCCCCCCCCCCCACCCCCCCCCCCCCCCACCCCCCCCCCCCCCCACCCCCCCCCCCCCCCACCCCCCCCCCCCCCCACCCCCCCCCCCCCCCACCCCCCCCCCCCCCCACCCCCCCCCCCCCCCACCCCCCCCCCCCCCCACCCCCCCCCCCCCCCACCCCCCCCCCCCCCCACCCCCCCCCCCCCCCACCCCCCCCCCCCCCCACCCCCCCCCCCCCCCACCCCCCCCCCCCCCCACCCCCCCCCCCCCCCACCCCCCCCCCCCCCCACCCCCCCCCCCCCCCACCCCCCCCCCCCCCCACCCCCCCCCCCCCCCACCCCCCCCCCCCCCCACCCCCCCCCCCCCCCACCCCCCCCCCCCCCCACCCCCCCCCCCCCCCACCCCCCCCCCCCCCCACCCCCCCCCCCCCCCACCCCCCCCCCCCCCCACCCCCCCCCCCCCCCACCCCCCCCCCCCCCCACCCCCCCCCCCCCCCACCCCCCCCCCCCCCCACCCCCCCCCCCCCCCACCCCCCCCCCCCCCCACCCCCCCCCCCCCCCACCCCCCCCCCCCCCCACCCCCCCCCCCCCCCACCCCCCCCCCCCCCCACCCCCCCCCCCCCCCACCCCCCCCCCCCCCCACCCCCCCCCCCCCCCACCCCCCCCCCCCCCCACCCCCCCCCCCCCCCACCCCCCCCCCCCCCCACCCCCCCCCCCCCCCACCCCCCCCCCCCCCCACCCCCCCCCCCCCCCACCCCCCCCCCCCCCCACCCCCCCCCCCCCCCACCCCCCCCCCCCCCCACCCCCCCCCCCCCCCACCCCCCCCCCCCCCCACCCCCCCCCCCCCCCACCCCCCCCCCCCCCCACCCCCCCCCCCCCCCACCCCCCCCCCCCCCCACCCCCCCCCCCCCCCACCCCCCCCCCCCCCCACCCCCCCCCCCCCCCACCCCCCCCCCCCCCCACCCCCCCCCCCCCCCACCCCCCCCCCCCCCCACCCCCCCCCCCCCCCACCCCCCCCCCCCCCCACCCCCCCCCCCCCCCACCCCCCCCCCCCCCCACCCCCCCCCCCCCCCACCCCCCCCCCCCCCCACCCCCCCCCCCCCCCACCCCCCCCCCCCCCCACCCCCCCCCCCCCCCACCCCCCCCCCCCCCCACCCCCCCCCCCCCCCACCCCCCCCCCCCCCCACCCCCCCCCCCCCCCACCCCCCCCCCCCCCCACCCCCCCCCCCCCCCACCCCCCCCCCCCCCCACCCCCCCCCCCCCCCACCCCCCCCCCCCCCCACCCCCCCCCCCCCCCACCCCCCCCCCCCCCCACCCCCCCCCCCCCCCACCCCCCCCCCCCCCCACCCCCCCCCCCCCCCACCCCCCCCCCCCCCCACCCCCCCCCCCCCCCACCCCCCCCCCCCCCCACCCCCCCCCCCCCCCACCCCCCCCCCCCCCCACCCCCCCCCCCCCCCACCCCCCCCCCCCCCCACCCCCCCCCCCCCCCACCCCCCCCCCCCCCCACCCCCCCCCCCCACCACCCCCCCACCCCCCCACCCCCCCCCCCCCCCCCCCCCCACCCCCCCCCCCCCCACACACCCCCCCCCCCACCCCCCCCACCCCCCCCCCCCCCCCCCCCCCCCACCCCCCCCCCCCCACACCCCCCCCACCCCCCACCCCCCCCCCCCCCCACCCCCCCCCCCCCCCACCCCCCCCCCCCCCCACCCGCCGCAACCCTTTAATACAGTTCCTCATGTTGTGGTGACCACCAACCCAACATTTATCCATTTTACAGATGGAGAACACTGATGCAGAGAGTCTTAGGCAGTGGTTCTCAACCTTCCTAATGCCGCGACCCTTTAATACAGTTCCTCATGTTGTGGTGACCACCAACCCAACATTTATCCATTTTACAGATGGAGAACATTGATGCAGTGTCTTTGGCGACCCCTGTGAAAGGGTCGTTTGCCCCTAAAGGGGTCGCGACCCCCAGGTTGAGAACCACCGGAACCTGGGGCCTTCTGCATGCAACACTCAGCTACAAGACTCTATGGACCTCTGATCCGCCTCATAGTGCCTCTTCTAGTCTGACTGGCAGTTCCACAATGCCTGCTATCTGAGATTCTTTTGTGTCAGGGGTGTCCAACTCTGGCTCTCCAGATCTTCATGGACCACAACTGCTGGCAGCAGCTGATGGCAACTGTAGAACATCTGGAGGGCCAGAGTTGGACACCCCTGATTTCTGTGCAGATGCTGTGGATTAAGCCTGGGACCTTTTCACTTCTGCCACTGAGCAGAGGACCCTCTTCCTAAAAGCAAAAGAGCACAACTCAAACTCCTCACCACAGCTTCAGTCTCTCCAGCTCAGTATTTATTAATGTATTTACTTCACAGATACTCTGCCTTTCTTACACAGCTCTCTGTGCCTCCATTTTAGCTTCACAACAACCCTGTGTGGTAGGTTGAGGGTGTGCAAGCAGACCAGGGTCACTCAGGGAGTTGCCCGCACAGCAGAGTGAGGATTTGAGCCTGGGTCTCCCAGATCTATTTCCAGCGCTCTAACCATAATACCACACTGGTTCTTATTGCTATTGCCTCTCGCCTGCCTGGTGGTGCCTCTCCAGCGCCTAAAGCAGAGAAGAGTATTGCTCAACACATCAGGGATCGAACAGAGTATCTTCTGCATGCAACATCTGTGTGGTACCACTGAGCCAAAGCCCTTCCACACAAATGCATCACAACAAAAAACAAAGCAGCCAGTCCTACGAAGTGAGCAATATCCTGTCATATCATTGGCCCGTCTAGCTTAGTATTCTGTCCTCTGATTGGTTGTGGCTCTCCAGGGTGTCAGGCAAAGGAAGAGTGTTCCCAGCACCTGAGATCCTTTACGGGGAAATGCCGGGGATTGAACCCATGATTCTCTGCAAATAAAGCAGGAGTTCAAACATCGACCTGCAGCCCTAGAAGGGGTAAGATTTTTTAACCTCATACCACCCAAATTCCAAAAGTGGCATTTGAACTTCAGAAGTCCAACTGTGAGAAGCTGTTCAAGACAGTTCCTTCAAGAAAAGAACAGGTTGGAACATTCCCAGTGTTAGCTCTGGTGGGTTTTCCAGGCTGTGTGACCGTGGGCTGGTGGATCTTGTTCCAATCCAATCCAAAAACCTTTATTAGGCATAAACCAGAAGTACCATACATTCCAAATACAAAAACAGGATCATTGTTATATATCATGTAGAACATGGATTAAAAACGTAGCAACTGCTTCAGAAATTTCTACATGAGGGCTGTTCAATAGCTTAGACATTTTTCGTTTGTCTGAGAGAAACATAAATTCTAGAGGTAATAAAGCTCCCAGATCGGTTCTAATATCATTATACCTCGAACAGTAAAGCAGGATATGAGGGATTGAATCCATAGCGTTGGGACAGTACCGACAACAGCGCTCACTTTGTGGGATGTTAAGGAAACGACCTTGAAGATAGACAGAGGGGAATGAGTTGCACCTTGCTCTCGTCATGACCCATCTGCACTTATGATTAACAAGCTGTTCTAAATATACAGCAGGGCTAGATTTCGGGGGGGGGGGGGGGGATCCCAAAATATAGAGGGGAACAGGAGCTTTGTGCAGCACTCAGGAGAGATTGGTATTCCTGGTCGTACAGTCTGATCTTTAGATGATGGTAAATTTCCGTGGCGGTAAGCATATGAAGAGGGATCTTGTTCCTTAGGACCACGGCCACACAGCCCGGAAAACCCACCAGAACCAGTTGAATCTGGCTGTGAAAGCCTTAGATAATACATTCCCAATGTTAGCAGTCCCAAATCCATGAGAGACCCAATCCCCCAGGTGCGAACAGCTACCCCGAAATCTACATCACTCCAGTGCTCTGGGCAAAACTCCCCTAAGGGACTTTTTCTGTTGCTGTACCCCCAGGCTGAGGAAAACTGAACGCCAGGAAATTGCCATGGGATTTTCTGAATGCAAAGGAGGCCTGCTGGGAAAGTAAACCTGGCAACTCCACAACCCTCTGCTAAGACGTTGCCGCCCAGCTTCTGTGTGGGATGATTTAAATAGCAGCATCTCTGAGGCCCAGAAGTCCATGTTCCAGATGGCACTAAGTATAGCGTGCCTCCAGTTTGGGGCGTTTCCACGCTTCACTTGCAGCAACAGAAGGTGGATCACGAAACAGAAGAGGATCCACACCCCCTCCACCCAAGTATTAAAACACACTTGCTTTTACTTCAACTTCAGAAGCTAATCACCCTGATCTGGGTAGCTTCAGGCTAGCTGGATCTCCTTAGATCTCAGGAGCTAAGCCAGTGGTGGCGAACCTATGGCACGGGTGCCAGAGGTGGCACTCAGAGCCCTCTCTGTGGGCACGCGCAAACAGAGTCACCCCCCCACACACACACATCTAGTCTGGCCTGGGCCGCTGGGCTCGATTATTGCCTAGTTTTGGGAGGCGGTGCAGGTAACCCGTTAAAGCTGTTAAGCTACTGATTTTCATGAAAAGAACGAAAGCACAATCCTTTACCTGGCAATGGGGTTGCCGGATAAACCCTCTGGGGTCATGATTCACCTGTTCGTGTTGCATGGTTGCTTCACCAACCTCCCAAGTAACATCGCCTGGAGCCAACCGTTTTTCTAAACTAAAACCTCAGTATTCAGGTTAAATTGCCGTGTTGGCACTTTAGATAAATAAGTAGGTTTGGGAGGTTGCAATTTGGGCACTCGGTCCAGCGCGTTCGCCATCACTGAGCTAAGCCAGTGGTGGCGAACCTGGCGCGGGTGCCAGAGGTGCCTCAGAGCCCTCTCTGTGGGCACTTGGCGCAAACAAGTCCTTACACACACATCTAGTCTGGCCTGGGCCGCTGGGCTCGATTATTAGCATTAAACCCAAGACCTAGTTTTAGGGAGGCAGTGCAGGTAACCCCGTTAAGCGCTGTTAAACCCCACTGATTTTCATGAGAAGAACTAAAAGCTAATCCCTTTACCTTGTGGGGGGTTGCCGGAGTAAAACCCTCCCACAAGGTCGCCAGGATTCACCTGTTCACGTGTTGCATGGTTGCTTCCCGCCAAGCGCCTCCCAGTAGCATACGCGCAAAGACCAACCGTTTTCAGCTTCAAACCTCAGTATTCCAGGTTCACCATTACGTGTTGGCACTTTGCGATAAATAAGTGGGTTTGGGGTTGCAATTTGGGCACTCGGTCTCGAAAACGTTCGCCATCACTGAGCTAAGCTATCTGGACGGTTGACCTTCAAGGACTGCCAGGGGAATGATGCGGAGGCAGGCAACGGCCAACCACCTCCAGACCTCTCTTGCTCTGAAAAACCTACAGAGTTTGCCACAAGTCAGCCGCGAGTTTAACAGCACAAGATGCTGACTAAACAGCTGTAATCAATCTTGCCTCCCGGTGGAGAAAGCAGTTGGCCGGCATGGCCACAGCAGAAAAAAGTGTATTAAGTGCGTTTTGTAGAGAGAAACAAAGGACAGGTACGGCATGCACCTGAGTCCATGAAAAGGGGCAAACACAGGAGGACCAGGCCTGGTTACAGACGACAGTGAGATTTCCAGCAAACCAAAGGCTGGGGGGCTGTGTGGTTTCCGGGCTGTATGGCCGTGTTCTAGCAGCATTCTCTCCTGACGTTTCGCCTGCATCTGTGGCTGGCATCTTCAGAGGATCTGATAGTAGGAAAGGAAAGCAAGTGGAGTATATATACCTGTGGGTAAAGGTCAATAGGTGAGGGCATCTGAATAGGAGTGGCCTGGCAAGTGAGCAACAATGAAGCATATAGCATGTGAGTAACAATGAAGATAGCCAGGTCAATAGGTGAGGGCATCTGAATAGAAGTAGCCTGGCCTGAATAGAAGTAGCCTGGAGAGAATGCTGCTAGAACACGGCCATGCAGCCCGGAAACCACACAGCACCCCAGTGATTCCGGCCGTGAAAGCCTTCGACAATACATTAAACCAAAGGCTGACGCAACTTGCTGGGGAGACAACCGCATTCATCTCACTGGGGTAGACTTCTGAGCAAATGCGCTCCTTTTAAGCCTGTGTGTGCTCCTCCTTCTGTGGCTCATTCCGCACATGCAGAATAATGCACTTTCAAACTGTTTTCAGTGCTCTTTGAAGCTGTGCGGAATAGCAAAATCCACTTGCAAACAGTTGTGAAAGTGGTTTGAAAACGCATTATTTTGCGTGTGCGTAAGGGGCCTGTTTCTCCTTGCAATGACCCTGCAGGGCAGGCAAAACCAAGAGCCCCATGGTTACCCAGTGAGTTTGGTGGTTTAGAGTTCATTTGTCCCTCTTTAACAGGGGTGTCCAACTCTGGCGCTTCAGATGTTCACGGACTACAATTCCCATCAGCCAATTGGCCATGCCTGCAGAGGCTGATGGGAATTGTAGTCCATGAACATCTGAAGCACCAGAGTTGGACACCCCTGCTCTATAAGATGCAAACGGCAGGCTCCAGGCTGTGTAGGGAGATGGGGTTTGACTTCGTAACCTCCATCCGCTTGGCTATTCCACACTTGATCTTAGCCAAAAGGCCAAGAAGCCTATTAAAAACACATCTCTGTGCTTTGTTACGAGCATTTTGAAGGATGAAAATGGTTTTCTTCTTGTTTAAAATGCTAGTAACAAAGCAGGGAGCCGGGCTTCAAACAGGGACAGTGAATGGAAAGCAGGGAGCTGGATTTCATACAAGGAAAGTGATGGATTAAGCTCTTTCCCCTCCCAGCACGGCTCCAAGGCAAATTGAGACTGAACTGTGAGCTAGTCTGTCTGAGCCCTCAGCTGGACTCAGCATCTTGGCTGAGTTTGATACCACAACCATTACACAAAACCGCCTCTCTAAACACGCACATGACTTTCTGTCACATATTTATCTTACCTAGTGGCACGCAAGGATTGAGCTGTCCTACCTTGCAGACAGGAGCCTTGAGAGCCTGCAGACTTGCCTGCTGGCTCTGAGTTCGAGTGAGGCAGAGGAGCTGCTTGAACAAACCGCCGTCCCCAGAAGGCTCGCTCATTTGGACACTTCCTAATTCTACTTGTACAAAGAGGTCGCTATAGAAACTGAGGGGGTCCGTTCATCTAATCAGCATTACCTGGCCCAAGGGGTTTTAGTGCCCTAGAACATAGGGGTCAAACTCGCAGCCCTCCAGATGTTATGGACTGCAGTTCCCACCATCCCCTGCCAGCATCATGCTGGCAGGGGATGATGGGAACTGTAGTCCATAACAGCTGGAGGGCCGCGAGTTTGTCACCTGTGCCCTAGAAGAACCAGGACTTTGGTGCAGTCCCAAAAAGTAAGAAGTCATCCCACGGAATCTCTATTAACAGGGTGAGGTATTTGTTCTCCAGGTTAATGCCAGATCTGGGCTGCACAGGCCAACACTCTGACCCACCATAAGGTGGCGCTCCTCCCACTCAGTATGGGCTATCTGGCGCACCGCTAACTCGGGTGTCCTGGATTTGTTTAGTGGTAGAGCTGGCCCCAAGTGCGGTCATGACATTCAAGAGCAAAGTCAGACATCAGACGCTGAAGTCACGCCACTGACTGCTGACGGCAATGACAGAGGATACTTTCAGTGCAGTAGCAAAGCTGTAGCACTAATCTCACTCCTCTTTTCTTGCTCAGTCTGCAAGTTAACCGTGGCCCATTATGCATGGACTGCTTACCTCGGGGCTCTTTGCTGAGCAGCGGGGTTGTAGTAGGGTCTCCTTGCCTTTCTCTGTTTACACGCGAGGGGGCACTCCACTGCTACTGCACAGGGCTCCCAGGCCTCTGCTTTTCCTGGTTCTCTTAACTCCGCCCATTGACTTAAAGGCACAGTGATGCAAGTTAAAGCCCTATAAATTGCTGTTATATCAATATTGCTGTCCTTACATCAATATTGTAGTCCTTTTCCAAAAATAACCCCCCTCCCAAATGAAAGAGACAAGGCAATTCTCTGGACTACCCTCTGCTGAAGTAGGGGACCAGAGCTGATATTCTCTCCCCGCCCCCCGCATTTACACATATATCCTGCTGCTGCTGCCACGGGAGGAAAGAGAGGCCTGTTATTTCAATATTCCTTGTTATTTTGATATTCCTGCATTAGATCTACCCCCACACCCACTCCCTGACACCCTGTAGTGTGTGGGCGAAAGGAATTCACACCATCTCTGGAAAAGAGGGGGCTGGGTGCATAAGGAACATTGGGTGTTTGGCAGGACCAAGCCCTCTCTGTTATTATTATATCAAAATATTGATATGAGAATTTAGAGGTTGGTGTGCTTTGGCTAAGCCTGTTTGGTTGAGCTTTTCTTTGACTTCCACTTGCTGGCTACCCAAAGAAGTTGGCAGGACATGTAGGAAGCAGGAAGGAGCCAGCAACGTGGAAGAGGGGCGAGGGGGAAGTCGCGGATGCAGTGTGAGGGAGTGTGAAGGACAAAGCTTGGTAGGCATACCATGGGTGGAGGTTTGATGTCCAGGGCAAAGCTGCGTTCACAGGTAAATGTGCCCTGTTCTGGCAGCAATGCAAATTAAAACCATGCTAGAAGTGCTGTTGCTTGCTGCAGACAGAATGGAAAGGGAAAGCGGGGCTCAAGGAAATATGGCAATACAAGAAATCTTGCCACGACAGACATTCACCCCTGCAGCGCAGCAGACACCCTGTGCATAAGCAGCCCGAGAGTTCACACACTTTTCAACCGTCATTCAACTCTGTTCCTTAGATTTACCCTAATTTTGGACGGTTAGCTAAAACAATCGCAGAAAATAGTTAAGATTCTTTGCTTTTCAACAGAGGTTAGGAGCTGAAGTTGGCCTTCTTGTCTTGCAATGTCAGGTTTATCTCACATGCACCTGCTGACTGGCTTATTTGCACTAATTCTGCTTATCTCATCTCAGTTACGAACCACCCAGTTATCTAGCTATCATCACAACGGTGACAGATCAGATTCAGATAAGACTGCTGTTTTTCTATAAATATGCACTCCTGTGACAAGCAACTCAGATTTCTCTGGCCAGAAGTCTCAGAAGAATAGGTGAGAGCTCAAGGTGAGATAACCTGAGCTTTTTTGATAATCCTTAAAAGAAGTGAGACAAACACTGAAACCTGATTTGTTTTTCAAAATGATGGCCTGTTATATGATCAAGCAATGCTAGGAATTTTGATAATTTCAGGTTCGCAGTCATTTGTAGGGTCGATGTTTTCATGCCTTTATTTCCCCCCACCCCTCTTGTTCAGCAAAAATAATATTATCTTTTCTGGATAAAAGATAAAAATGTCTACAGGTTTCCTGTCTGGTTTGCCAGTTAATAGTTCAGAGAAGAGATTTCTACCCCTTACTCTTTCATATTATCAGAATTAAAGGGTGCAAATTACATTTAATAAGATAAATCCTGGAATATTCTGCCGCTGATCAATTTTGCACAGGTAAATCCTTGAAAATTGTTTAGCTCAGATCCTCTAATGGGATGCGGGAGGAAATGTCTCTTTACAGTGGGGGTGCTCTGAAAACAACCTGGCATTCATTTTCCTTCCCATGGTCAAGCTTCAGGGAAAAATGGATAGGGGGGGAAGCCGTGGTGGGATCCAAAAATTTTCGTAACAGGTTCCCATGGTGGTGGGATTCAAACTGTGGCCATTAAGCGGCTACCAATGGGGCTGGGCGGGGCACGACGAGGGCGTGGCCGGGCATTCCGGGGGCGGGGCATTCCAGGGCGGAAAACGAATGCACGCAGGCACAGGCTGCCACACACGCCGGCGCACCTCCTGCTAGACTGCTTCAAGTTCTGCGCGCTACTGCTGAGAGGAGGGGCGTAACTAAGGCAAAAACCACGTGGCAAAATCACCAATTAGCAACCCCCTCTCGGCACACACAAATAATTAGTAACCTACTCTCGGGAACCTGTGAGAACCTGCTGGATCCCATATCTACGGTGTCATCCTGTGCTGTAACCTTAAGCGACAGCTGGCTGTGCACGATCTTGATTGGCTGGCCCTCAGTGATGTCACCAAGAAACCTCCCCCCCCAAAGCAGTTTTGCATCTTTATGGAGGGGCATGGGGTAAATCAGTGGTGGGGTTCAAATAATATAACAACTGGCTGTTTACAAGCACTGTTTTAACAACCGGTTCTGCCGAAGTGGTGCGAACCGGCTGAATCCCACCACTAGGGTAAATATTCATTTCTAAAAACAACACGAGCGGCTGATGCCGTATCACCACAGGAAAGTCAATGCAGCAATTGTAGAAAGCAAAAAAAAAAGGCAGACGGCCAGGGCCAGAAGCTCAGCAGGAAGGCTGGCTGCAGATTTATGGTACCCCTGTCAGTCTTCAGCTGCAAAGCTGGGAGAAAGCCAGGCTCACCCTGTGGCGGAGGAATAGTCTGCACACCCTCTTTTTAGATTACATGGGTATTTATCCTACCAGGCATTTCCCAAATGCCTCCAAGCTTGTCTTTGGCCCTTTCCCCACTTACCCTTGTCGGAGGGTTGCTGCGCGCAATTCCCAGTGCGCGCAATTCCTGGTGCGTGCCCTGGCTTCCCCACGACGGTCATCAAAAGGCGCCATTTGAAAAGGCGCCAGGAATTACGCGTGCTGAGAGGGCGCGAGAGAGGCAGCGTCGGGGCGGCTGCGTTCTCCCCACCCCTGAAGTGGGGAGTGCAGCTGGACTCGCTACTTTTAGGAGGAAGTAGCCGCTTGGGGCTTAAGGCAAGTGGGGAAAGGGCCTTTGTCATTATGAGGACTAGAAGCTTGGAGAGGGGGGAAGAGGAAGCCAAGATGTTGGGGAAGGCCGAAATTTATCGTAGTGTGCAACCCTCTCTATCCTATCCGTGGCAACTGGGGAGGGGGAACATGTGGACAGCGGGTGAGGTGCACAAACTGTGTGGTCAAATAAACCCTTCCGCAAGGTAGGAGACCCATTCTTTTACCACCTCATGTCAATAAGAAGAGGATGGTGAATTGGCCAGCTATACCACCAAAGTCCACCGTGCAAACTTGTGCAGTATGACTTAAACCAGGAGGGTCCAGCTCTGGCGCTTCAGATGTTCCTGGACTACAATTCCCCTCAGCTCCTGCTGGCATGAGCAACTGGCCATGCCAGCAGGGGCTGATGGGAATTGTAGTCCACGAACAGCCAAAGCGCCAGAGTTGGACACCTCTGACTTAAACAGTCCTAAGACAAACAGGAAGAGCGGAAGAAGAGACTGGAGGGCAGATGGCAATCGGTTTTTCCCAGGAGAGACAAAAACCAGTCCACTAAGACCTGCGAAAGCTGCCAATCAGGACAGGATTATAGCCCTCTCCACCAATATCAGCCTTTGAAGCATTCCGAAATGTGTGTTTATTATCGCAGGAAGCCAAGGGCTGTTGACGCACCCATCAAAACACATCATCCCCAAAGAAAGACACATTTAAGCCATCTTCCAGTGGCATCTGTTAGTTACCTCCGTGACCCTTAAAACATCTTGACAGCTCCGGCTCTGTTTAAAAGAAGCTTCTCATTTCAGAAACGGCATCTCAGCCTTCGAATAGAGCCAAACTTGGCTCAAATTCGCTCGGACGGTTTCCAGATTGCCCTCTTATTCTGGAAGGAGGCGGAAAAGGCTGCTTGCGGCAAAGGAAATTAACTTTCCGCAGAGTCCGGGAATCTAATTAGAGCCACATCACTCTTTGATATGTGTGTGTGTTGAGGCCGGAGTGCAGAAGGCGGGGAGACCTGATTGGAAGTGACCCTTCCAAAATGGGAACCTCTCACCTTAATCCCAGGCCTGTGGGTGTTGACAGCTACTGGAGAGAAATTCACTCTGTGTTCAGAAGCCGTTTCTGCCCACAAACCGTGGATAAGCACCAGAGCCTGCTTTTCGTCCGCTTCCCCCAAATCCTGAAGATCTTTTTACAAGCAAGCATCTTGTCTTCACCGTAACGTGAGGTCATCATGTACACCAGTGTGGCACCACAAAGGAAAAGAAATCTCAGCTCCCTGTACCCATACCACACCCTTATCTCCCTCACCAATTTGGCTTGGGTGGTTCTTACCATGACAAAATCCCCCCCCCACACACACACACTTTATTACAGTGGTGGTGAACCTATGGCACGGGTGCCAGAGGTGGAACTCAGAGCCCTCTCTGCGGGCACGTGCAAACAGAGTCGCCCTCCCCCCCCCACACACACACATCTAGGCTGGCCTGGGCCGCTGGGCTCGATTATCAGCATTAAACCTAAGACCTAGTTTGGGGAAGCAGTGTAGGTAACCCTGTTAAGCGCTGTTAAACCTCACTGATTTTCATGCGAAGAACTAAAGCGCGATCCTTTACCTGGGAGTAAGCTCGGTTGCTGGCAATGGGGCTTGCTTCTGAGTAAACCCTCCTAGGCTCGTGATCCACCCGTTGGAAGAGTTGCACGGTTGCTTCAAAGCAAAGCCACCGACTACCACCAAGCTTACTCCTGAGTAACGCACACATCTGAGCCAACCGCTTTTTCTAAACTAAAACCTCAGTATTCAGGTTAAATTGCCGTGTTGGCACTTTGCGATAAATAAGTGGGTTTTGGGTTGCAATTTGGGCACTCAGCCTCGAAAAGGTTCGCCACCACTGCTTTATTATATCTAAGAATCTGCAGAAATCACATTTAATGTTGAAACAAAAGGTTACCCTAATTATTTCAACACAGTGGATTTTCCTGCAAACCCTAAAATTTGCAGACTGCTAGATGGTAGCCGTTTTGTGGCTTTTCGGGATATGCACAGCTGCCCGACAATGACTATCACACGTCAGGAAGAAAGGAGAAACCGGCTGGCTCAAGACTTTTCCAAACCTGAAAGAAAAAAAAAAAAGCAACACCTTCTGTTCAGGTAGGAGCAGCAGTGGCGTAGGAGGTTAAGAGCTCGTGTATCTAATCTGGAGGAACCGGGTTTGATTCCCAGCTCCGCCGCCTGAGCTGTGGAGGCTTCTCTGGGGAATTCAGATTAGCCTGTACACTCCCACACACGCCAGCTGGGTGACCTTGGGCTAGTCACAGCTTCTCGGAGCTCTCAGCCCCATCTACCTCACAGGGTGTTTGTTGTGAGGGGGGAAGGGCAAGAAGATTGTAAGCCCCTTTGAGTCTCCTGCAGGGGAGAAAGGGGGATATAAATCCAAACTCTTCCTCTTCTTCTTCACCTCCAGCCTTTGTTTTGAGACTATTTTCTAATGCCACACAAGTGTACACGGCTAAACAATGTTTCCTATTTGGAACATAATGCAAACATACTTAGTTACGGCTTTAGACACCACTAAATACACACTAGTTATCACAATACGGTCAGTTCAGTAAAACTACTTTTTAAAATGCCCAGTTTTCAATAGCTGCCTTAAAATAAAACTATTGTAGAATTCTTTTGAAACGGTTTAATTGTGCCCCATTCTTGACAAGAGAGTGACCATTTACTTTCTGCAAGAATCTTCACGGCAACCTGGAAGAGAAATTGGCCATGGTTCCACCAGCTGACCACAAACGGCCTTCTCCAGGGAAGGTCCTCTGCAGGTGGGGTGCCATCACAGCTAAGGCCCTGCATTTGTGCTCACAGTTGTCCACAGAGAAACAAGCATAGAGATCCACTGCACGTATATATAATGGCCAAGGCTCCAGCTGCTCACACGAAACTGTATCAGACCCGATTCATCTAACACTGCCTATTCAGACTGGTAGTACTTCTCCATGGTCGCAGGCAGTGAAAAGCCTTTCTCAGCCCCTGGGATCCTTTCCAGCAGAGATTATTAAAACGTGCCAAGTCTATATTCCGATCCCGTACACGAGGGGTCCCCAGCCTTTTCAAGCCAGAAGGCACCTGACAAAAAGTTGTGGGCGCAATCACAAAAATGGCTGCCGCAGGAGGCGGAGCCGAGCACAAAATGCCAGGGGTCGAGTCCAACAGTAACTCTCAATCTTTTCTGCCTGAAATGTTGACCAGGAAGCCTTTTTGATCTGCACAGCCAATCAGAAGCCCTGTTGGGACAAGGCGCACTTAGCCTCGCCCACTTTCCAAAAGCACCTGGCGGGTACCATGTTGGTGACCCCGGCTGTGCACTGCGCACTACATGCAGGCTTAATGTATATTCCAGAACTACAGATCTCCTGCAAATAGCATTTGGCACACCCTGGCTTCGAGAGGGAAGGGGTTTTGGTTTTTCAAAGCCAAGTCATGATCCAAGGAAACTGCTTCACTCGGGATCAAACCGCTGGTCTACCGTGCCTTCTATCACCTGTTCCAATGGGCAGATGCTCTCCAGGGCCTCCGGGAAAGGTTTTCTGGAGACACCGTGGACTAAACGTGGACCCTTCTGCACGACACAATTGAAGAAATCACAAAGCTTTAGAAATCAGGACCGACGCCTTGACTCAAACCTAGGAAAAAACGGGCCACCAACGCAGCCGACAGAGAAACGGGGTAACTGGTTGCTGTGGGCTTTCCGGGCTGTGTGGCCGTGGTCTGGTCAATCTCGTTCCTAACAGTTTCGCCTGCATCTGTGGCTGGCCTCTTCAGAGGTGCATCGCAGAGAGAAGCGCGCCACACGCTGTGCCCTGGCGAAACGTTAGGAACGAGATCGACCAGACCACGGCCACACAGCCCGGAAAGCCCACAATAACAACCAGTTGAGTCCGGCCGTGAACGCCTCTGACAATAAACGGGGTGACACCGAAGCCACTCACGGCTCGGTCCAAAGGCCCAAGTGGTGGACGGCTCCCATCTACACCAGTACACCAGTCGCACCTGCTGGTGCTCAACTACTCGATCTATACAGCACCCTGGTTCCGCACACAAGGTGCCGGCTCTCAGTGAGGAAGCAAAGACAGCATCCCAAACTTGGAGCAGCCTCTGTGGTTGCCATGGTGCCCAGATGGGCTTCCCTGCTCCCCATCGACCCAGCCCCGGCCCAAAGCCGAAGAGACCATCACAGCACGAAGGAATACAAACACTGCCCTTTTAAGAGGGGCTTCCAAGCTGAAAAGCCACTCACGAGCCACGTGAATTAAAGCTGGGGGGGGGGGGGAGAGACTAGAGAGCCACGTTTTGCGGACACCAGCGCTGAGCTGCGGGCAAGGGTCGCAGCGATTGACCTGGCCGCCCTCCTCCCCTGCAGAGCACCCGAAACCGGGCGCTCTGCCCATGGGCAGAGGCTCGTGGCGGCGCCCCAGGGTCATGACACCCCGGCCGCAAAGCCAGCTAGCCCAACAAGCCCACCTCCCGTGAGCGCTGAACCTCAGCCAAGGGCGCCATGGGCCCGGCGACCCTGCCCTCTAGAGCCAGCCAGGCGCTCTGCCCATGGGCAGGGGCTCGCCAGGGCCACGAACCCCCCAAGCCAGGCCCCGGCGAGGAGGCCCACCTGCCCAGCTCGGCGCCGCGGGTGTAGAAGAGGTCGAGGGCGCAGTCGCGGCGGGAGCCCTCGATCCAGAAGTCGTCGTCGTCCTGGGCGGGAGGCAGCAGCGGCGGGGCGCCCGGGCTGGGCATCTTGGCGGGCACAGCAGCCTCCTCCTCGCCTGGGCTCGGGCTGGCAGCGCGGCCCGGGGGCTGCAGGCGGGGCCGGGCGAGCGCAGCGCGGAGCGGGAGGTGGGGCGGGCCGGGCTGGCACCGCCCTCCTCCGCCCCCCCACCCCCGCTGGGCAGTGCCAGCCTCTCTCTCTCTCTCTACCCAAGAAGGAGGCAACCTAGATTTGGGGAGGGGGGCTTCAAGGGTGCGCCTCTCTAATTCTTCAGCCGCCTTTTTCGCGGGGCCGGCTTGCCTGACGTCTAGCACATTTTTGCAGGACAGATTTCCTGGGGAGGGGTCTTTTTCGGGGGGCGGGAGCGATGCTTACAAGGAGCCCCCCCCCCCTATAACATCCCCGTGACTTGCTCCGTTGGAGAATGCCCATCGATCAGCAGCGCAGCAACCTCTCCGAAGCCCGCTCTCTCCTGCCACCTAATGGGCCCAGGTTGCCTGAATCCGTGGGGTAAAGGATACATACAGTGGCATTCTTCTTCTTTTTTTAATAAGAGCAACCAAATAATTTTTTTTCAAAAAAGAACTTTATTAGAACTTCAGTCTGTTGCAAATATTCATACACTGTCTTACATATAACTTATACATAACTTAAAATAGGTCATGATCTCCTGACATGTTATATGCATATAAATCTTTCCTAAATTGCTCTCTAACTCCCTCCCCTACTTCCTCCCTCCCTCTATCCCTAACCCTGCCCCTCCCCTTTGACTTCCCCTCTCCATCTTTAAGATCATTCGTCTGATATAACGACTTAGGTTTCTGGTCTACTGTTATATATGTATCAGATCTCTACAGTTACTTTCAAAGACATTTCTTAGTCAAAAAATAACATAAACAGTCAAAAAGTTGCTTAGTGTAACTAAGGATTTTTCTTAATATTTCACAGGAGATATTTCCGTATTATGTCTTTTTGATTGATAAATTGTCCAAGGTAGCCAGATCTGTTCATAATTTTCCGCAGGTAACCCCTTAACCTGAAAGGAAAGTCTATCCATCATATACAGAGTCTGAACTTTCTCCCTCCTCTCTTCCAGCGTTGGCAGCTGGTCTGTTCTCCAATATCTAGGAGCAGCCAAATAATTTAAAAGGGTAGCCGTTCATCCATTCTCAATGAAATCAAGTGGATCTGACTCAGGACAGTGGAGGCTGAAAAAAACTTTGCTCATCTCAAAGGTGGCCTGGTTTCCCTAACAAAAATAGTGACTGCAAGCTTCCGAGGGCCATAGGACTCTTTGAGAACCCTTTGAGGGGTGATGTGAATTCCCCCCCACCACCTGGACTATGGGGGTGGCAGAGAGCAGATGTGGGGATCATATGGCTTTTTAAAACTTTATTTCAACTTCAAGCATTTGTACTATACTAGATCTATCGAAATAATGACAGCTCTAATACAGGAATATTGAAATAACGAACCTCTTTCTTCTCCTGTGGCAGCAGCAGCAGCAGGGTGTGTGTGTGGGTGGGTGGGTGGGTGGGGGTGGGGGTGGGGGTGGGGGTGGGGGGAGGAGAGGGGAGAGAACGTCAGCTCTAGGACATGATCTCCTTCCTCAGCACTATGTGGTCTGGGGAACTGCTTTGCCTCTTTCATTTGAGGGGGATTATTTTTTGGAAATGGTTACAATATCGCTACAACTGCTATAACAGCAATATTGATATAACAGTAATTTAAAGCGAGCAATCTTGAGACTACTGGGTGTGGTGAGATCTGTGCCTTTAAGGGTGAGTTGATGGGCAGAGTTAAGAAAACTGGGAAAACCAGACCTGGGAGAGTTCAGCAGGCAAGCTGTGCAGTGTGCGCCTCCTAGCTTGCAAATGGAGAAATGCAAGGAGACCCCACTACAACCCCATTTCGCTGTGAAAAGCCCCGAGGTAAGTGTTCCATGCATAATGGGCTCTTGTCTCTTAAGGCTTTTTAGGTTAGAAAAACAAGTCAGAAAGGGAAGACATGGGTAGAGGTCTGTAAAATTATGCCCAGTGCAGGGAGAGTGGACAAGGAAAATATTTTGTTCCTCACCTATAACATTAGAACACAGGGTCATCCACTGAAGTTGGAGACAGACAAGAGGAAGTACTTTTCACACCGCAAACTGTGGAACTCACAGCCACAGGATGTCATGACGGCTGCCAACTCAGAAGGCTTTAAAAGGGGAGTGGGCAAATTCATGCAGGACAGGGCTTTCAGTGGCTACTAGTCATGATGGACATCAATTCCCCCCCTCCCCAGGATCAGGGGCAATATGCCTCTTTGTATCCGTTTCTGGGGACCAGGGGCAGAGGACGCTGCTGCAGTCTTCCTGCTTGTGGGCTACTTAGAGGCAGTTGGCTGACCTCTGTGCAAACAAAATGCTGGACTTGCCAAGCGTTTGGTCTGATCCAGAATGGCTTTATGTTCTCACGTGGCTCTCTGAACTGGGGTGTGTGTGTGTGTATAAAAACATGAAAAAAAGGAGCCCTCAAACCGTGGCACTTATGTGGATATGAGGAGAGGCTGCAGCGTTTGGGACTCTTTAGTTTGGAGAGGAGACGTCTGAGGGGGGATATGATTGATGTCTATAAAATTATGCATGGGCTAGAAAATGTCGACAGAGAGAAATTTTTCTCTCTTTCTCACAATACTAGAACCAGGGGGCATCCATTGAAAATGCTGGGGGGAAGAATTAGGACTAATGAAACATTTCTTCACGCAATGCGTGATTGGTGTTTGGAATATGCTGCCACAGGAGGTGGTGATGGCTGCTAACCTGGATAGCTTTAAAAGGGGCTTGGACAGATTTATGGAGGAGAAATCGATCTATGGCTCCCAATCTTGATCCACCTTGATGTGAGATTGCAAATGCCTTAGCAGACCAGGTGCTCAGGAGCAGCAGCAGCAGAAGGCCATTGCTTTCACATCCTGCATGTGAGCTCCCAAAGGCACCTGGTGGGCCACTGCGAGTAGCAGAGTGCTGGACTAGATGGACTCTGGTCTGATCCAGCTGGCTCTTTCTTATGTTCTTATATCACAGTAGGTGCAGGGAGAGAATACATTTGAGTGGGATGTTGTTTTGTCTAGTCACCTGAGCACCGAGAGGTAGGTAAGAGGAAGGACTCGTGGGAAGAGAAGGGAACTGGAAAGTTTGGCTGGGGCAGGCAGCTGGGGGATGGTTGGATAAGAGGACTGCAAGAGAAAACAGGACCAGCATAGGGCTGCGTGCTGTGGGTTGGGAAATACCTGCAGATTTTGGGGCGGGGCTTAAGAAGGGCGGGGTTTGGAAAGGGGAGGGATGACCTTATCAGAATACCACGCCACAGAGCCCGCCTTCCATTGCAGCCATTTTCTCTGGGGAACCGAGCTCTGTCGCCAGCCAAGAGAGGAAAAACGGCCTTTCCTGGCTCTTGTAAATCCTGATGGGTCCCCAGTTCGTCACAATTCTAATCAGGACTTTCCCCTTGGAATTGCGGTTGCGCCACTTACCGTGCAGGCTCACAGGGCAAATTTTTAAACAAGGAGCCATAGGGCAGAGCAACTTAGTTATGTGACTTTGTGCAGAGTGGAAGGGATAGATCCTGGCCTGCAAAACCACTGAGCCACCCCGTCGAGTCCCACGTAGAATGCATAACCTGATGCCCAAGATCGTATGCTGTCCTGAAATCCTAGCTTGAAAGCCCCAGCAGACGCGCTAGAAGGTGTTGCTGGAGGGCACCCAACTGTCCCCTGGCAGCCACCATGATCTGTGCGCTGGGGCCGGGCCACAATGAAAGACAGCTGCGCTGGGAAGCCCAAACTCATGGAGACAGCTGATGCTGCAACTACATTTAAAGTGCAGGAAAAAGTCGTGACAAATCAGTTTTGAGAAAAAGATCTGTGCAGAAGCGACCAAATGTATTCTGTCAGGTATAAAAGACTGTCGGTGCCTGGCAGTGGGCCCTGCATTTGGCCCTTTCTCGCCTTCACCTCTCCAAGAAATGGAGGTCCTGTTTCAAACCACCCAGTTCAAACCACGGAGACCCTTTCCTGAGTACCCCCACCCCTCCAGCCAGCCCATTGCGGTCTTCCTTCCTCTGGGAGTTGGTCTTGTTGGGGGTTCCCCTGTGCAGGTGGGGCATTTCCGGCCGGCAGGAAACTCTGCAAAGAAGTCTGGAGTTCAAACTGGGAACCTTAAATACACTGAGCAGTCTTTCTTGGATAAGGCTGACCAGATTTCAAGTCATTTGGTCTGGAGGGGAAGTCACGGATACACAGGCAACCAGACTTCTGAGGTCTCTGGGTCCAGCCTTCCACCTCTGAAAGCCAAAGGAGGTTAGTAGTTATCCCGCAGGCCTGTGGCTCTCTGTTCAAATCCTGCTCTGTATCGGAGTCCGCTGCATCGGGCAACGGCTGTTCCAGCACCTGGCCACAAGGCGGGGCTGTTACTCTCTTTATAAGGAGGACATTGAGTTTTCAGGACAGAATCTGTTAAGGGGGGGAATGGAAGCAAGGTGGGGGGGGGTCAAGGGAGGGGCAGATCACGGCTCAATCGCTGGACTTTGAAATAAGCGTCAGAGGTGAAATGAGGCGTGTAAGTCCTTGACACAAAGTGGCCCACATTTCAGAGCAGGCAATTTCCTTTCTGCGATCCGAACTTTTCAGAGACCAAATTTTCCCACTACGTTTAATGTTTGTGGGGGAGGGGGAGGATGGGAAGCAAACTTTCTTTTCGTCTCCATGGGTTTGGGCTGGCTTTCGTAGACAAGGGGAGCTACCCAGTTCCATATGCTTGATACCGCACGGCTTAGTGGAGTTGCATAGCTGCTCACAGTTAAGTTGATGCGCTGTGCACAAACAAACCTTACTGACTACCAAGCCAACATTACGTGGACTGGAACATTAGGCCTTGGTGCACAATGCTGTCCATGTTTGCTATTTGCTTACGGAAATAAAGAATTCAGAAAGGAGATGCTCAGAAAGTAGAAGCAAATTTTCCCCGATTCCCTTCCAAATTTTGACGTCAAATCCTCTCCAGATTTGGGGGCGGGAGAGGGGGGGGGGTCATATCCCGATACTTGCTCTCTGACATCTGTATTTCGTCGTCTTCCGTTTCAAAATGTGTGCTTCAGTAGCTGACAGGGAGTGTCATTTTGCCAGCCGATGCTGTAGACTTGATTTTTTTAAAAACCCAAAAACCAGAGACCTGCAAGGCCTCTTGCAGTTGTAATTTTCAGATTCCAAATGTTATTGAACTTGATCTTTGAGCAGAAAAACCTGCAAAGGGTCCCCGTTCAGAATATTTGCAGAAATTGCACCAGACAGCCGTGTGCCACAAACAGAAAGGACGGTGGCAAGGTCACAAGGCAGAGCTGGTAGCATGTGTTACCCACTTGATGCCAGGTGATTTTAGCATGCCTGTATTTCACTTCCCATTGCTTCAGGTGCCCATGCATAGAGAAGGATGACCAGGGTCTCGATCCAGCCCTTCAAAGCCTTTCTCTTGGCACTTCAAAGAGCAATCGGACAAAGCGCGGTGTTGTGCCCGCTTCCTGCACGTTAAGTGATCGTGTTAGAATTCCCAGCTAATACAAGGGTAGACTCTGCCAGTGGGAGCTTCCAGTTACCGGCTCCCACCGGCTGCCTCTGTCCTTGCATGAGCAAAGAATTCTAACATGATCTTTCTCTTGTACCTACAAGACAGGAAATTAGCGATCCAGCAGGGGCAGCGAATGAGGTCGTGCCTCACCACGGGGTCCTCTGACAGCATTTTGGATATTGAATATGCAAAATGCGTGCTAATGGGATTTTAATAACATGCTCCATTTCTTCTGCCTGGTTAGCGAGGAATCTGGGGATAGATTCTCTCCCCGACATCCCTAATTCCGATTGCACGGGGGCTAAGTAGACCCAATTTAATAGCACGCCCCCCAGGTTGCTATATTTTGGGACCCCGAAACTGTCAAACATGCCTAAGGGGTTTTAAGATTTCACTTAGGGCACAGGTAACCCATCCGCAGCTTTGTGAACTTGAATTGGATTCCCTCAATGCACCCCCAGGAGAAGGAAGATCTAGCTTGGAACTGACACCCAGCTGGCATTCAGCCACCAATGTGAACTGAGCTGTGAAGGTGGGTGGGGGGGAGGGAAGATATCGCTCAGGTGTTCATGAACAGAACATTTAATTCCTAAAAAGAGAAGGGACTGTATCAAGTCAGACTGATGACACCGGCAACATTTTTGGGCAAGTGGCAAACTAAACAGAGTCATTTACAAAACTGTCATCTGTTGTGGAATTGGGACCTGTTTGGTGGCTGTCACAAAAGCCCATCTATATCCCTTGTATGGTTCTAGAACATAGGTGTCAAACTCGCAGCCCTCCAGATGTTATGGACTACAGTTCCCATCACCTCCTGCCAGAAGGACTATAGTCCATAACATCTGGAGGGCCACGAGTTTGACACGTGTCCTAGATGATGAAGATGCCTTCGTCACTGTCCTGGATTAACAGCTGCCCTTCGTCCTTCAAGGGGAACGAGGATCAGCCTCAGACACAGCACAAGATGACTCGCAAGCAGGAGAGTCACACGCCAGCGTGGCATAACAGCCACAAACTTATCATAACCACGGCATCAGCAGGAGACAGCTCATGCCAAAGTCTGGTCACTTTCCCAGATGTTCATTGGGAAGGGTGTTTCCAATTCCGTAGCCAATCTTCTAAACAAAACTTTCATCGTGAGGTTTCACTGCCTTGAAATGGGGGGTTCTGACCCCAGGACCTGGGACCTTTCCTTTGGTAGAGGAGGAAACTGTTGGTCTGTTTTACACTGCTCTTCAGTGCCTCCACCGCTGATGGTCAGAGGGCGGTATTGCAGCTAGCAATATAAAAATGATCAGGCAGCTCATCCCTTGAAATGGGGGGTTGTGACCACAGGACCCGGGAGCTTTCCTTTGGTAGAGGAGGAAACAGTTGGTCTGTTTTACACTGTTCTTCAGTGCCTCCACCGCTGGTGGTCAGAGGGCGGTATTGCAGCTAGCAATATAAAAATGATCAGGCAGCTCATCCCAAAGTCTGGTCACTTTTCGGATGTTCAGTGGGAAGGGTGTTTCCAATTCTGTC
Source organism: Sphaerodactylus townsendi (assembly GCF_021028975.2). NCBI lineage: Eukaryota > Metazoa > Chordata > Lepidosauria > Squamata > Sphaerodactylidae > Sphaerodactylus > Sphaerodactylus townsendi. The sequence goes on from NC_059429.1 coordinate 13,767,099, forward strand.
GCCCATTTCCTAAACAAAACTTTCATTGTGAGGTTTCACTACCTTGAAATGGGGGGGAGGCTTTCCTAACTGTAGGATCTGGGAGCTTTCCTTTGGTAAAGGATGAAACAGTTGGTCTGCTTAACACTGCTCTTCAGTGCCCCTACCGCTGATGGTCAGAGGGCGGTATTGCAGCTAGCAATACAAAAATGATCAGACCCCAGGAGTCAATGGTGCCCCACTTACAGAGCTACCCATTTTGGCCTGGATCTTAGTTTGAGAATCTTGTCACTCTGCTACCCCTAGCATAGCTCCCTGCTTGCTTCTCCCCGCAACCTCTTCACCCAATCCCTGAATATCATATTTAAGCAGCAGTTGGTGTCCGGATCAAAATAATTCATGTTATGGTACTATGTATGGGTGTGAAAGTTAGACAATGAAAAAAGTTAGCAGGGAGAAAATTGATTCATTTGAAATGTGGCGTTGGAGGGGACTTTTATGGATACCACTGAATACCACTTATGGAGCACCTTCCTTATGAGGAGAGGCTGCAGCGTTTGGGACTCTTTAGTTTGGAGAGGAGACATCTGAGGGGGGATATGATTGAAGTCTATACAATTATGCATGGGGTAGAAAATGTTGACAGAGAGAACATTTTCTCTATATTGTCGAAGGCTTTCACGGCCGGATTCAACTGGTTCTGGTGGGTTTTCCGGGCTGTGTGGCCGTGGTCTGGTGGATTTTGTTCCTAACGTTTTGCCTGCATTTGTGGCTGGCATCTTCAGAGGTGTATCACAGAGAAAAGGGTGTGAAACAGACTTTTCTCTGTGATACAGCTCTGAAGATGACAGCCACAGATGCAGGCAAAACGTTAGGAACAAAATCCACCAGACCACGGCCACACAGCCCGGAAAACCCACCAGAACCAGACAAATTTTCTCTCTTTCTCACAATACTAGAACCAGGGAGCATACATTGAAAATGCTGGGGGGAAGAATTAAGACTAATAAAAGGAAACATTTTTTTTTACGCAACGTGTGATTGGTGTTTGGAATATGCTGCCACAGGAGGTGGTGATGGCCACTAACCTGGATAGCTTTAAAAAGGGTTTGACAGACTTATGGAGGAGAAGTCGATCTCTGGCTACCAATCTTGATCCACCTTGATCTGAGATTGCAAAGGCCTGAGGAGACCAGGAGCTCGGGAGCAGCAGCAGCAGAAGGCCATTGCTTTCACATCCTGCATGTGAGCTCCCAAAGGCACCTGGTGGGCCACTGCGAGTAGCAGAGGGTGGACTAGATGGACTCTGGTCTGATCCAGCAGGCTTGTTCTTATGTTCTTATATTCTTACCCAAAAGGCAAATCAGTGGGTTCCAGATCAAATCCCTACAAGCTAAAATGACTAAACTGAGGCAATTGAACTTTGGTCATCTCATGAGAAGACAAGAATTCCTGAAAAAGGCAATAATGCTAGGAGCAGCAGTGGCGTAGGAGGTTAAGAGCTCGTGTATCTAATATGGAGGAACCAGATTCCCAGCTCTGCCGCCTGAGCTGTGGAGGCTTATCTGGGGAATTCAGATTAGCCTGTGCACTCCCACACACGCCAGCTGGGTGACCTTGGGCTAGTCACAGCTTCTCGGAGCTCTCTCAGCCCCATCCACCTCACAGAGTGTTTGTTGTGAGGGGGGAAGGGCAAGGAGATTGTAAGCCCCTTTGAGTCTCCTGCAGGAGAGAAAGGGGGGATATAAATCCAAACTCTTCTTCTTCTTCTAGGAAAGCCTGAAGGCAACAGGAATAAAGGAAGACCCAACCAGAGATGGATTGACTCTAGTCTGTTAATGACAGGACGTTTTGGAGGACATTGTTTCATAAGGTTGCCGTGACTCGGAAATACTCGGCGACCATCTGCAGCAAAATGAAAGGGTAGAATGCCGAACTACTATGATGGATGCATTTTAGAGTAGGAAAGGTAGGAAAATGTCATTTGCGGCTGTTCCCATGGGTTAAAAGCCTCCCTGCACATAGAAAACGCAACACAGCAGGCAAAAGGGGCCATTTCCCCTCATGGGTTAGTTTTCTAGTTGCAGGGAGTTTAAATATGAAAGAGCGTTACATTTTTCCAGAAGTAATGTAATCCCTTCTCTCACCTTCTTTCCACTTTATTCTGCTTTAAGAAGAAGAAAAGAAGAAGAGTTTTGGATTTATATCCCCCCTTTCTCTCCTGCAGGAGACTCAAAGGGGCTTACAATCTCCTTGCCCTTCCCCCCCTCACAACAAACACCCTGTGAGGTAGGTGGGGCTGAGAGAGCTCCGAAAAGCTGTGACTAGCCCAAGGTCACCCAGCTGGCGTGTGTGGGAGTGCACAGGCTAATCTGAATTCCCCAGAGAAGCCTCCACAGCTCAGGGGGCAGAGCTGGGAATCAAACCCGGTTCCTCCAGATTAGATACATGAGCTCTTAACCTCCTACGCCACTGCTGCTCCAAGGGATGTTAGTGCTCCAGGTCTACCCGGAAACCTCCCCGTAAAACATAAGACAAGAAAAGAACTACCCACCGGGAGAACGAGAGAGACAGAGAGAATACATAGATAGCTATTTCCCTATTTGTAAACCAGGACAGCTGTGTCCTCCGTTCGCACATATTTATTTATTTGCTGTGGATAAAATAGCAAGCCTGGCGTTTGTGGAAGATGAAAGGCTGATAAATAATAATTACGCTCGGACAGCCGTCTCTCCCCCCCTCCCCAGAACACAAGCCCAACTATTTTTTTCCCCCCAATCTCAGGAACAGAACAGGACGCCAGAAGGACGCGAGGCAGAGTCAATGTATTCCGTTTTTCAGGGTTGCTTCAAAAAATGAAAAGAAAGGGAGATGATTCGTTTGAAAGGAGTCACTGCCAGCCAGACAACATCAAGAAGGCCTGGAAATGCCTCAGATATGAGGAGATATTTTAATAGACAGGCCTTCTGAGAAGGCCAGTTTGGACCAGCATGCGCCGCACCAACCAGGGACTTGGTTCTCGGTTCCTTTCCAGGGTGGGTACCACCTCCTGCCCCGCTTCAGAGGCACAAGAGGAAGAAGGAATCTAATGAAAGTGAACATGCAACCACAGCACCATGTTTGTTCTTGGGAGGAGCACAGAGCAGGAAGACAAAAGAAATTATTTTCCTATCTGAATCACGGCAGGACGTTAATGATCTTGTATCACTCATCTAGGGAGATGACCGAATTGCAAAAGCTACTTAGTTTGCGCCAAATAGCTCCACTTTAATTTCGTTTCTCCCTCGTGAGAAACAAGCCTGCCTTTATTTTCACCCTGGCTGATTTTTTTTTTCCTCGCCTCAAATTTTTCCCCATTAAAATTAACACGTTTTTTCCAGCGTGGTTTTTGCATCAGTTGTCTAATTGGTATATAATTTCACAGGCTGGGGGTGGTTTTGTTTTTTTGTGGAGGGGGGGGGAGCTACGCTTTGGACACCTCTCACAACGCAGCCTGCTAACTTTGGGAGGGTTTGGAAGCATGCTTGAAGTCTGGCAACACGGAAGAGGGACATTTTTATTTCCCCTTGACCCTCGTGGAAGGACTTGGAAGAGAACAAAGAAACATCTGTCCACCAGTTTTATGGGTGTGCTGCTAGGTTGCCTTTTTTTTTAATTGCTGGATTTTGTAAGCCATTTTGACAGCCATATGGGGTAGAAAGGCAAGATTAAAAAAATATTGCGAATAAAGACAATTAAATACAGGAAGAGAATGCTAGAAAGCTCCGCCGAGTGTGGCTGGGTTGACTTTTTGGATAAGACGGCTGGTCTTGTTTGTTTGTTAGATTTAGAAGAAGAAGAAGAAGAAGAAGAAGAAGAAGGAGAAGGAGAAGGAGAAGGAGAAGGAGAAGGAGAAGGAGAAGGAGAAGGAGAAGGAGGAAGGGAGAAGGGAGAAGGAAGAAGGAGGAGGAGTTTGGATTTATATCCCCGTTTCTCTCCTGTAGGAGACTCAAAGGGGCTTACAATCTCCGTGCCCTTCCTCCCTCACAACAAACACCCTGTGAGGTAGGTGGGGCTGAGAGAGCTCCGAAAAGTTGTGACTAGCCCAAGGTCACCCAGCTGGCCTGTGTGGGAGTGCACAGGCTAATCTGAATTCCACAGCTCAAGTGGCAGAGCGGGGAATCAAACCCGGTTCCTCCAGATTAGAATGCACCTGCTCTTAACCACTGCGCCACTGCTGCTCCTAAGGCCGCTCTTCCCTGTCAGACTGGCTTAGGGTGGCTTGCAACAATCAATCAATATAATGCTAAAATCAATAACTGCTGTTGCTCAGGTTTACCAACTCTGGGGTGGGAAATTCCTGGAGATTTGAGGGGTGGGGCCTGGGGAGGGGAGGGGCTAAATGCCAAAGGGTCCACCCTCTAAGGAGTCGCATGGCGTAGTGGTTAAGTGCTTGCACTGCCACTCACACGGTCAGGAGTTCGCGCCCCCTGTGGGTCAGATATCCTGGCAGCTGGCTCATGGTCAACTCAGCCATCCATCCATTTCTTGGTCGGTAAATGAGTACCTAGCTCATAGCTAGGGGGTAAAGAATAGCCGGGGAAAGCAAGGGCAAACTACCCCACAAAAGCGGCTTGCCTATAAAATCACTGCTTGCAGTGATACCCCAAGGTCGGACACGACTGAAGGGGAAACTTTACCTTTTACCACCCTCTAAAGCAGCCATTTTCTCCAAGGGAACGGATCTCTGTCACCTAGACATCAGTTGTAATTCTGGGTGGTCTTCGGGCCCCATCTACAGAGCGGCGTTCTCATTCGTTGTTCATAAAATTAGTTACAAGAATGTCAGTGTGTGCTTTTAATGTCCGGGGCCTCTTTGGGTTTCTGAATCTTTCTTTATTCCTTTGAACTCCCTCGCTTGCAACAGCCGATAACAGAGGCATCTCTGGCCTCCGTCACGAAAGGAGTGGTAACCAGATGTCTCCATATCTTCCCTTGACCCCTGGGAGAGGACTTTTGCTTTTCCTCTCGCTTTTCTTCTACGTCGTTGGGGGCAGGGTAGGGAGTGAGCCACAGAGGCGTAGTGGTTAAAGTGTCAGACTAGGATCTGGGAAAACCCCGGTTCAAATCCCACCATGGAAACTTGCTGGGTGACCTTGGGCCAGTCACACGCTCTCAGCCCTGACCCTGGCTAGTTGGCTAGTGTGTTGATGACCCCCAAGGAATATCAGGGACCTGATGCAGAGCCAGGCAGAGGCAAGCCACCTCTGAACATCTCTTGAAAATCCTACAGCCGTGGTGGCGAACCTTTGGCACTCCAGATGTTATGGACTACAGTTCCCATCAGCCCCTGCCAGCATGGCCAATCGGTCGTGTTGGCAAGGGCTGATGGGAATTGTAGTCCATAACATCTGGAGTGCCAAAGGTTCGCCACCACTGTCCTACAGGGTCACCGCAAGTCAACAAATAACCAGACCTTTAAAGGCATCAATACACCAAATAAAACATATTCAGAAAAATCAAGGCAAATTCTGAAGATATGTTAATTTCTCCTGGACTGACGGTCAACATCCAACACTTTGAAATAACGGACTGGACGGAAAGTGAGCATTTGCCCCTCCTGCTCAGACTGACAAATGACTTTTCTGCAAGTAAATTACCTCAGGAAGGCCAGGCCTTTCAACATGCCCTCCTTTGCTGGTCTTGTAACCTCAGCCTGTGGGTTCTGTGGGGCAGAACTTGGAATGAGTTTGCAACAACAAATTTTTAAAAACAAAATGGTTTACTTTCTTAACATATAACATATAACATCAACATTTCAAGGTCCTGTTCAGGTTGCATTTTCAAGTCCTTATATTTACAGTCTACTGAATCTGCCAAGTCCAATTCTTCTTTGCAAGTGGGTTGGCTCCTGAAGACTCCAAGGGCTTAATGAACAGGATTCAACATGGTGAAGGTTTCCAGGAGAACTCTCACCCATTACAACCACAAAAAAGAAACCCTGAAACAATAAACTCCAACATTTACAACATAGCAAAAATAAACAACTACCTTCCCAGTAGTTCCCAACAATATTGCAGTTACCTTAACAAGGTGTTAAGGGCTTATACAACCAAGGTCCGAGTCTGGTAGCCTTGTCTCCTCCAAACTACATGAGCTCTGCAGCCTTCTGCTGCTTTGAGTCTCCACCCCTTACTGGGTCAACCCATTCTGAGCATGGGGGATTACAGTCTCACAAAGCTGAATCGAAGGTTGCTCAGTTCTTCTCTGAAGACCAGATGACCATCTTCCTCCAAAAACTGACATCTGGCCAGACAGGGGAGGACATCTGTCTACTGTACAATGCGCTGGTCTCACATCTTGTAGCGCAGTGCTCAGCCAATCACATCTCCGCGAAATCCTACGTCCTGGGTTGATGACGAATGCTTGCACGAGAAGCACCAGCTACACAAGCTCTTCCACTCGTGTAAACCTTCGGGTAACAAGCTATTACCCGAGGCCTATCTTCTAGCCAGGAAGACATTCCAGGATCCTCTAAGGATCAAGAAGCAACTACATCTGTCAATGATCTGGAATAAACTTTTCCAAGCCTTCAATGCAAGATATAGTAGACATTTTTGGCGGATCGTCTCCTTAGGGGCGGGTGAAGCCCGCACAGCCCCCAGCTGATGCATGGATGGCTCACTTTACAACTATTTGCCGTGATTCAGATCTTCAGACCCCTTCAATCAGGCCCTCAACTATACAAGATCTTCAGAGATGGCCTCCTGTCTGCTGCGAGGAGGTGGCTACTCTATTATCCAATCTAAAACAGGGGAAGGCGCCAGGCACAGACGGCCTCCCACCAGAACTTTTTAAGAGCTTTCCGGACTTCTGGGTCCCCATATTGGGTGCCCTTTTCACTCAAACTAACAACAGTGGGCAGATCCCTGAAACCTGGTCCCAGGCCATCGTTGTTCCAATACACAAAAAAGGCGATCCACAGAATCCGGCAAACTATTGACTGATCAGCTTACTGTCAGTTGTAAGTAAACTCTATGCAAGACACCTATCGAAGCGCCTGATACTTTGGTCCTCCTCAGTTTTGGGTTTGGAGCAGATTGGCTTCAACTCTGGCAAATTTACTCTCGACCACTGCTTGGTCCTTTACCGATTTTGCGCCCCCCATGTGACCAGATTAGTTGCGCCCGGGGACAGGGGTTACCCGTTGTCCCCGGGCAGATATGCCCCTGGATGGCACCAAATGTTTTAGTGGGGACTCAGCATATATAATGGGACAGTGTTTAAAACAGTCACTTTAATGCAATGGTGGAGAACCTATGGCACGGGTGCCAGAGGTGGCACTCAGAACCCTCTCTGTGGGCACGTGCGCACAGTTCGTCACGTAGGGGGAGAGGAAAATCACCCCCCACACACACACAAGCACACACATATCTAGGCTGGCCTTGCTTCTGAGTAAACCCTCCTAGGGTGGTGATTCACCCATTCGAAGTGTTGCACAGTTGCTTCACCAAGCTTACTCCCGAGTAACGCACGCCTGGGAGCAAACCGTTTTTTCTAAACTAAAACCTCAGTATTCAGGTTAAATTGCCATGTTGGCACTTGGTGATAAATAAGCGGGTTTGGGGTTGCAATTTGGGCACTCGGTCTCGAAAAGGTTCGCCATCACCGCTTTAATGCATTCTTGTTAAGTGTGAAGCAGTGTGAATATTCTACAAATATTTGGGGAGGGGGGGGATATTTACTCCAAGTTCTGGTTTCCCAGAAATGTCCTAAGATCTGCGCTTTAGCCTTTCCCTGGCGCTGGGGTTATTGAAAGCAGAAGTTACAACTTTATATATATAAAACAAACTGCCTTCCTCACCTACAGTCTATGAGTGAAATCCACAGAGGAAAACTGCTGTCAAATTTCTCATCCACGCTGGTTCAACTCGAAAACTCCATTCTCGATCTCGCTTGTAGAAATCGAACTCATTTTGTGCGCCTTTGGTCATTTCCTTGCGCTGAAAAATTCCCCCCATCAAAATTAGCCTTGAGTCAATGGCATATAAACAGTACAACAATGCATTAAAAACATTACAAAGAAATCAACGGATCAGGCATAGCAGTGGAATGAAAAGTCCCCCGCTGACAACGTAATGAAGCCAAATGAAATGAAAAAGGGCATGGTCGCACATCCCAGCATTTTGCCAGCCACAGTGTGGGACGGCTCCAGCAGGAGAAATTCCGGACGAAGAAGGAGAATTTGGATTTATACCCCTCTCCCTTTCTCTCCTGTAAGGAGACTCAAAAGGGTTGACAAACTCCTTTCCCTTCTTCTCCCCACAACAGACATCTCATGAGGTAGGTGAGGATGAGAGAGTTCAGAGAGAACTGTGACAGGCCCAAGGTCACCCAGCAGGAATGTAGGAGTGGGGAAACAAATCTGGTTCAACAGATAAGAGTCCGCCGCTTATGTGGAGTGGCGGGGAATCAAACTCTGCTCCTCTATGTAGATAGATGGTGACAGGGTGAGGGGACCCTGAAGCAATTGGAAAAGCAGCCCAAGTAAGAGGGAATGAAACCCACGGTCTCCTGCTTTCTTTCATCTCTGAGATCAAGAGGCTTTCCCCACTACAGAAGGGAGCTGAGGTTGACTCGGTTCCCTTCAGTGGAGGGCGATTCCAGGCTGTCCCCACAGCAACTGAGTTGGCCCCCTGGAACCAAGCTAAGTGGGCGGGATCATCTTGGTGCCTGTTTCGCTCCTCGATCGTGATTGGCGCTTGTGTTATGGCGAGAAATGGGAGCGGTTTTTTTAACAGTTTTTACAGTTTACAGTTTACAGTTACATGTGCTTTCTGCCCGCCACGACTCTCCCGTTCTGCGCATGTCACAAAAGTTGCTCGTGATTGGTTGAACGGATGAGGTGTCATTTCGATGCTTCCCCACTTCGAAGCGGTATCGACCTTGTTCCGGCAGAAAAGTGTAGTTCATAACTGTGACAAGGATGTCGCAGTTCTGAGGGGGGGTGGGAACTGAGACAAAACAATGTTGAGCTCGGTGGCAGTGGGGATTCACTGAGGCGAACCTAGGTAGAAACCAGTTCAACTCTGTCAGTGGGGAAAGCCCCTAAGTGTGCTTTTCAATCTGTACTTTGCTCAAAGGCCAGGCCAGGTTCCACGGACTCATCACAACTGGAAGGCCTAATTTCAAAAGTTCCTACAGGGACAAAGAAGACAATCTCACTTTCCGGCTTTCTCAACCCTTGTTCTGTGGGACAAGGGAAATCATCCGATTGAATGGAGATGCTCCAGTCACGTGACACAACTTTTTTTTTTGTCTTGAGAAAGAGAAATTAATTATTTTGTTCTCTCATTACGCTAGTATAAAATCCATTTTAACCAGAAATCTGTTCTACTTTCAGGGACCACTGTGTATCCAGTGGAGGGAAAGGAAACTCTCTGACCTTCCCTACAAATTTAATTTCTCTGCTGCCATGTTCGTCCTGAAAAAATACAGAAAGAGGAAGGAAATTAAAATAGTCCGAGTCCCTCTTTTTGCTGCGGAGACCTGTCTATTTATACATTCTTACGCTGTCCCTTCTTCAAAGAATGCAAGATGATGTACATGATTTTCCTTTCCATCCATTTTATCCTCCCGACACCCTTGTAAAGTAACATAGCTGAGCGAGGGAAAGCCATCGGTCCAAGGTCACCTAGAGAGATTTGAGGCCTAGCAGGACCCTGAACCAAGTTCCACACCACAGTGCCTCTGACGATGTCCTTCAGAGCTTCATAGCCAAGCTGCTGTCTGTTCAGGGGTCAATATCATGGTTAGCTGAAATCTATCCCAGGACAAAACTGAAGTTACCAGTCCAAAGGGAGTGGAGGCAGTGGTGGGATCCAAAAATTTTAGTAACAGGTTCCCATGGTGGTGTGATTCAAACAGTGGCGTAGAACCAATGGGACTGGGCGGGGCACAATGGGGGCGTGGCTGGGCATTCCGGGGGCGGGGCATTCCTGGGTGAGGCTGTGGCAAGGACGCAGCTGCTGCGCCGGTCCTTGGGCGGGAAACGAATGCACGCAGGCGCAGGCTGCCACGCACGCCGGTGCACCTCCCGCTAGGCTGCTTCAAGTTCTGCACGCTACTGCTGAGAGGAGGGGCGTAACTAAGGCAAAAACCACGTGACAAAATCACCAATTAGTAACCCCCTCTCGGCACACACAAATCATTAGTAACCTACTCTCGGGAACCTGTGAGAACCTGCTGGATCCCACCTCTCAGTGGAGGGATCGGATGAGGAGGAGAAATAAAGGCCTTGAGCCAGGCCCAATCTGGAAGTAGTTATCACCAGAACAAGTCAGGAGATATCAGTGGCTTTTCATGGGGACAGATCTATGATGGAATTGGAGAAAGTAGTAGATCGGGTTAAATGGACCAATGGTCCCACTCTGGACACAGCAGCTGTTTCAGGAAGGTGTTCAAATGTTGGAGGAGGACCTGAGAGATCAAGGTTCAAACTCCTATTCAACCATGAAGTTTGACAGATGAGGCTGGTCACACTGCCTCTCAGGGGCACTGCGCGCGCGCACACACACACACACACACACACACACACACACACACACACACACACACACACACACACACACACACACACACACACACACACACCCCCCCCCCCCCCCCCCCCCCCCCCCCCCCCCCCCCCCCCCCCCCCCCCCCCCCCCCCCCCCCCCCCCCCCCCCCCCCCCCCACACACACCCCCAACCCCCCCCCCACCCCCCCCCCCCCCCCCCCCCCCCCCCCCCCCCCCCCCCCCCCCCACCCCCCCCCCCCCCCACACCCCCACCCCCCCACCCCACTCCAAACCCCCCACCCCCCCCACACCCCACCCCCCCCCCCCCCCACCCACCCCCCCACCCACCCACACCCCCCCCCACCCCCCCCCCCCCCCCACCCCCCCCCCCCCCCACCCACCCCCCCCCCCACCCCCCCCCCCCCCCCCCCCCCCCCCCCCCCACCCCCCCCCCCCCCCCCCCCCCCCCCCCCCATCCCCCCCCCCCCCCCCACACCCCCCCCCTGGGAATTGTAGTCCATGAACATATGGAGAGCCGCAGGTTGCAAACCCCTGGTAGCCAGATGAGTCTGGGAAGCTTACAAACAGGAGCACAAATGACCCTCCTCTGATGTTGTTTCCCAACAGCTGGTACTCAAAGGTACAGTGCTTTTGAACATGAAGGTTCCATTTAATTCTCAAGGTTACTGACAAATCTCTCCCTTTCCAAAAATTTGTTCAACTTTTTTTAAGCGACGCTCTTCGTACACCCCAATGGATTTATTTACAACAGCCGTACCCTCTCCTTTCTCCAAGACAATATTCAGGATTAGGCTCATAACAACTCCGTGAGGCGCGCGAGGCTTAAAGGAAGCAATGAGCCTAAGGCTGTCTGGAGAGCGAGGTTTCAAACCCATGTTTTCCTGGCAGATATAACTATCTACCTGCCCTCATCCCTCTCTTGTCATCAGGTTGCTCTGCCTGGACTTCCTTGCTGCCAAATCGAAGTGAGTTGTCTCACGTGTGACTCGAAGTACTTTGGAATTGTCAGCTGCGGCTGAGAAGAGCCCTCGTTAGCATTTTTTGCTCCAGGTAAAAGAATGGATTTTCTCAGCTGATAAATTCATATATTTATAAGCTCTATATTTGCAGAAAAACATGAGAGAAGGAGGACCGCTGGAGAGGGAATCGTGTTTCTGTCTGGGAGATTAAAGCGGGACTTGTGTCCCCTCGGCGCCGGTGTATTTATGCCGCCTGTTCTTTCTTACCCGGGAAAGAGATCTCGAGGTTGTGGTTGATAGGTCTTATGAAAATGTCAACTTGGTATGCGGCAGCAGCCAAGGAAGCAAATTCCATGTTAGGGATTATTAGGGAAGGGATTGGCACTAAAACAGTACAACCACGCCGCGAGGCAGCCAGATTTGGAGTGCGGCATTTCTCTGCGGATCACCCCCATCTTGAAAAGGACAACGCGGAGCTGAAAAAGGCGCGGAAAAGGGCAAGGAAATCCATCAAGGGCTGGTGCATCTCTAGCAAAGAAAAGCTAAAGCATTTGGGACTTCTCAGTTTAGGAAAAAAATATACGACTAAGGCAGGTGATAAAGGTTTATATCGTTGCCAGATGCACGGGGCTGGAAATTCCAACTGACCCCTTTCCATTTCTCTTTGTTTTCATGTCAAAGGACTTCATTGCATTGCCCAGCGATCCCGATTCATTTTCCATTGTGCTTGTGCCATTTTTTTAACATCATCCCCGCACAAAAAGAAGCCGTGTCCATTCAATGGTAAAAAAAATTGGCATGAGGACACCAAAAACAATGCCCCGATAAAGACCTGTGGGTTCAATTCGCCCCACGAGAGAAGCAAAGCGGAGTTTTTCAAGGGGAAAGGGTGAGTTTTGTGAAACTTGGTCATGTCTCTCGAGCCGCAGAAAGAGGAACAGATAAAACTCCTCACATCTCGTAACATCCCGCTAACTGACCAGTAGCCAGCTCGGGGCAAACAAAAGGACATTAATCAGGTGTGTCCACGTGGCTACAATTCTCTGTTGTTCACTAATTTCTGCTACATTTACGGAGATATTGGCAGCAGCAACAGAGTGATAACACGGGTGGGGGATTCTCTGGATTCTCTTTCCTTAATATACCTTAAGGGCCACCACTTCCTCCATCCCCCCGGCTGCATGCTGCTGAAAGTTTTTTTTTTGCCAGTTTTCTTAAAGGCAGCAACTATATTGCTATCACATTGTGATATTGTAGTCATGTAGAAAATTGGACGAGGTTCCTGTGACTTCAAAGAGAATTGGCCATGGAGTCTTTGTTTCGGGGCATGTTTGGCATTATTACCCACCGCCCTGTTTGCAGCAGGGCAGGCATTATCTATCTATCTATCTATCTATCTATCTATCTATCTATCTATCTATCTATCTATCTATCTATCTATCTATCTATCTATCTATCTATCTATCTATCTATCTATCTATCTATTTAATTTGATATACCGCCCCATCCCCGAAGGGCTCTGGGCGGTGTACAGAATAAAATCACATAAAATCATCGTAAACACCCATAATTATAATAAAAACAGCAGTTATTATATCCTAAGATAGCGTCCCACCTGAACCTAATCCTCCTAGGAGGAGGAGGGAGGGGTAGTGGGTCCTGATGGTTTTAAGGACCCATAAATCCCGATAATGGGTCCCACTGATATTGAGGACCCCTAACCTGGGGGGGGGGGGCACACTCAGCGGCTGGTTTCTCCAAAAGCCTGGTTGAACAACTCAGTCTTACAGGCCCTGCGGAAATCACCAAGGTCCCGCAGAGCCCGGACAGTTGGAGGGAGAGTGTTCCACCAGGCAGGGGCCAGAGCTGTAAAGGCCCTGGCCCGAGTGGAGGCCAGCCGCATCATATTACCCATCAGTAGGCTTTTTGCTTGAGTCCATGGCAGGGAGGGTTGCAGGTTCTATATCGCGCATGCATGCTTTAATTTTTAATGATGATAATTTTTATCTCTAATCTTATCAATAGATCGACATATCCGCCTACCAACAGATTGATATGTCAACATAACAAAGGTGAACTGTTAAAGAAAAATCTTGAGTATAGCATCTGTACACTTTGCCTGAACACTGATTGTCTTTCATGGCGGGAAGGGAGGGGGACGTAATGATGGTGTGCAAACTGCAAAACCGCAAAAGGGCAACATGAACTGCCGTTTGCTAAGCTCACGACCGTCCGTCTCCCGATGTGCTGTAAACCAAAGCATCAAGACCAATGGGCTTTTCCTGATGTGGTCTGGAATCACTGATTGCTTGTGTGTAAAACTATGAGGCTGGAGATATCCCAGTTTGTTGATCAAACTGCAGAGACAAATCGGGTGTTTGGACTGATCGACTAGTCTTATTATTTTTACAGTTTCTAGCGTTAGTCTTGATATATTGATCTATCGATATAGTTATTTATTTATTTAAATCTAAAGATCTAAAAACATGCCGGAGTGGAGCGGCCACGGGCAATAGAAATGATATGGCAGGACAAGAAGTGGGAAGCAGTCGGCAACAGGGAGGAGGGCGAGGGGGAACCGTGCAAAGCAGCGTGAGGAAGTGGGGGTGGGTAAGACTAGGCGGGCTGGCTGTGGGTGGAGGGAAGAGGTCTGAGGCACAGCTGTGCCCACTGGCAAATCTGTCCTGCTCCGACAGCAAGGCAAAATTAAAATTGTGCTATAAGTGGATTTGCTTGCCACGGAGAGGGTGGAAAGTGAAAGCGGGCTAGAGGAGATACATCCGAACAAGAAAACTTGCTGCGGCTGACATTCGTCTCCACCACACTGTGGACGTGTTATGCATAATCAGCCTACTTTTTTTAAGAAGAAGAAGAGTTTGGATTTATATCCCCCCCCAACACCCTATGAGGTGGGTGGGACTGAGAGAGCTTCGAAGAACTGTGACTAGCCCAAGGTCACCCAGCTGGCATGTGTTGGAGTACACAAGCTGGCATGTGTTGGAGTACAGGTTCACCAGATAAGCCTCCACAGCTCAAGTGGAGAGTGGGGAATCAAACTCAGTTCTCCAGATTAGAGTGCACCTGCTCTTAACCACTACACCACGCTGGCTGACTTGTGTTGGGGTGGGAGGGATGACCATTGTGCCGGGGTGGGAGGGATGACAGCAGGGGTGGGATTCAGCAGGTTCGCACCATTTCAGCAGAAACAGTTGTTAAAATGGTGCTTGTATACAACCAGTTGTTAAATTATTTGAATCCCACCACCGGAACCAGTTGTTAAATTATTTGAATCCCACCACTGGATGACAGGTGTGAAGGGATATAGAAAAGGACATGGCACCAATGTGGACAGGGAGGTTCAAAAAGTCTTCACCTTTCTACCCACAGGGTGGGTAAGACCGTATTGACTACAACCATTCTGGAAAGATCACACCACAGCAGGTTTTTCTCTCTCTCACACAATACTAGAACCAGGGGGCATTCATTGAAAATGCTGGGGGGAAGAATTAGGACTAATAAAAGGAAACACTTCTTCACACAACGTGTGATTGGTGTTTGGAATATGCTGCCACAGGAGGTGGTGATGGCCACTAACCTGGATGGCTTTAAAAAGGGCTTGGACAGATTTATGGAGGAGAAGTCGATCTATGGCTACCAATCTTGATTCTCCTTGATCTCAGATTGCAAAGGCCTTCGGCAGAATCAGGTGCTCAGAGCGAATAAAGTAAGCAGGGCCATTGCTTTTCATTATCCTGCAGGTGAGTTCTGCAAGGCACCTGGCGTAATAGTGCGAGTAGCAGAGTGCTGGACTAGATGGACTCTGGTCTGATCCAGCAGGCTCTTTCTTGTGTTCTTATGGTTGGGGAGGAAATGCCCTGAGGGAAAATCTGGCAAGTGCAGAACTGCAGAGCTATATGTAGACACTCCTGGGGGGAAATAAATAACCAGCTCCAGTTTGAAGCCAGGCAGAGCAAAACATTCACCTGGAAGCTGAACTCTTTACAAAATGAGGAATTAATTTTTATAATTTGCTGCCAGAAGAGGTGGCAATGACTCGGGAGCAGAGGTGGGATCCAGCAGGTTCTCACAGGTTCCTGAGAGTAGGTTACTAATTATTTGCGTGTGCCGAGAGGGGGTTACTAATTGGTGATTTTGCCACGTGATTTTTGCCTTAGTTACGCCCCTCCTCTCAGCAGTAGCGCGCAGAACTTGAAGCAGTCTAGCAGGAGGTGCACTCCGGCGCATGTGGCAGTCATCCGCGCTTCGCGCAGCATTCGCTTCAAGCCCAAGGACCGGCGCAGCGGCCAAGGCGTTCCGTTGCTACAGCCCCGCCCCAGGAATCGCCCCGCCCCTGAAAGTACCCGGTGGCTACGCCCTCGGGCTGGGCGCCTCCCGCCCAGCCCCATTGGCGCTACGCCACAGTTTGAATCCCACCACCATGGGAACCTGTTACTAAAATGTTTGGATCCCACCACCGCTCGGGAGGGCAAGTCTGTGACAGACAGGGCCATGATGTGTTCTCTAACAATAACTAAGTGGAACTCCATGCAGAGTGACAACGTGCCCCTGAAGTACAAGGGCTGGGGATACAGAACCAGAGAAGGCAACAGATTAACCCCCCGACACAACCTTGATTCAAGGAAGATGCTTTTTCATTTATCTTTATTAGTGGGCGCCCATTTCAAATCGGTCAGCTCCGAGCTGAAGATGGGTTGTGCCCAGCTGCCGTTTCTCTGTGGCCCCTTCCCCACATGCAGAATAACTGAGTTTGAATCTACTTTGCAGCTGTGCGGAATAGCAAAATCTAGTTGCAAACAATTGTGGAAGTGGATTGAAAGTGCATTATTCTGCATGTGCGGGCCTGTGCTAAGACTGCACTCTTTGCTGGCCACCCAAACCAAAGGTTGAGGCGGGAGAATTGGACCACAGTCATTTTATATCACAGCTTCACCGATTCAAGTCCCTACTACTCAAGAGACCTTGGCGGATTCCGCAAGGGGCCAAAAACAGCAGTGTGAAAACGGTGTAAACCCTTTTACACTGTTTCAAACCATTTTGCACAGATTTCACATCGCTGTTTTTGGCCCGTGCGGAATCCACCCAAGAAAGGCGAGCTAGGCCACTACCCCCAACTCGAAGGTCACCTGGAAAGCAAAGGCAAAGTACACCTGTACTTCAGAAGAACGGGCCAGAACACAGGATGCTTCTGCATTTCATAGCCCTTCTGTTATGACTCTGAAAATCCCTGATTCCTTTCTGTTCCGCTGTTGTGAGGATCAAATCTTTATTTGCGTACATGCCACTTCCTCAAAGGCTTTCACGGCCAGATTCAACTGGTTCTGGTGACTTCCCTCTGTGATTCACCTCTGAAGATGCCAGCCACAGATGCACAGATGCAGGCGAAATGTTAGGAACAAGATCCACCAGACCACGGCCACACAGCCTGGAAAACCCACCAGAACCATGTCACTTTCTCTTTCCATACACTTTTTTTCCTGTTAAACTTACAGAATTTTATATTTTTTTAAACATAAAAGGCCTCAAAGTGGCATATAATGTAAAGCAACAGGCTGCAACAATATGCAAGATTAAACAGCCATCTGAACAATAAGTGTGTATTTATTAAGCAAAAAGCACGCAAAGAGAAAACAGGCAGATCTGCAAAAGACACAGAACAGGTCTGAATGTTTTCCGGGAGAATCGTCTATGCGAAAGCAAATCTCAGATACCAATCATGTGAACAGTGTCTAAGGAGTCCAAATTCATACGGGCTCCCCAGTGTACGCTCGTTTCGTGGACACCAGTCCATTTCCTCGCATAATATTTCAGGCTTGCCCATAATATTCCAGGATCACTATCTTTGGGATATATATTGTGCAAATTAAACTCAATCCTATAGATGTGTCTCCAACAAATCAGGCTAAGGAACAACAGATTTGTTGTTTTCACTTTGTATGCTGTTCGCTTAATAAACGCAGACTCACTGTTTGGATGGATGTTTACCTTGTATATTGTTGCAGCCAAAGTATGGTGTTCGGGTGTTTATTTTAAGTGACGGTCTCACGCTATACCCTTTGGTTGTGTTTTGTCCTTCTATATAATGTAAAGCAAACACCCCAGGCAATGAAAACAGCTAAAATGAAAAAGGCTCAGAAAGACAACTCACGGAAAAAGAAGGGGGAGACATTCTCGTATTTGAACATCCTTTATTGGAAACTGGGTACAAAGGTCTCCAGTTCTTGGTGGGGGGCGTTTAAACTTTTAGGGCAATTTCCTGGGATTGGAATAGATAGGCTGATTACCCACTGGCACTCTGGTGTGCAGACCACAAGTGCGTCGGGATGAGAAATCAGTGGCGTAGGAGGTTAAGAGCTCGTGTATCTAATCTGGAGGAACCGGGTTTGATTCCCAGCTCTGCCGCCTGAGCTGTGGAGGCTTATCTGGGGAATTCAGATTAGCCTGTGCACTCCCATGCACACCAGCTGGGTGACCTTGGGCTAGTCACAGCTCTTCGGAGCTCTCTCAGCCCCACCCACCTCACAGGGTGTTTGTTGTGAGGGGGGAAGGGCAAGGAGACTGTAAGCTCCTTTGAGTCTCCTGAAGGAGAGAAACAGGGGATATAAATCCAAACTCTTCTTCTTCTTCTTCCTCTTCCACTCCGAGTTGACTCTTTTTTAAAATGTCAGAATGATGTTAGTGGGAACGCTTTTGCCCAGATGTACAAACTGGGGTGCCAGTTTTCCTGGGTCAGGGTCTGAGCCACTTAGATTAGCAAGAGATCAAATTATTATTATTTAAATAAAGATAACCCATAGACCTGATCCAACAGGTTGAAATGAATCAGAGAGGAAGGTCAAGAGGGAGGAACGAGGTGGGCACAAAGAAGGCCGAACATAGTATCATGGGAGATTTTAGGAATGGAGGTGGGTGGGGGGGTTGGATAGCAAGCTCTGGGGTTAGGATTGTTCAAGAGAATGAGAGATAAAATAGGCCGTGGAGAGCAACGGGAGAAGAGATTCTCCTACAGCCTGCTGAATGAAGGTAGGTGGGTTTTGGATGCGTTCATAAGAACATAAGGAGCAACCTGCTTGATCAGATCAGTGGCCCATGTGGTACAGCATCCTGCTTCATACAGTGGACAACCAGTTCTTCTGGAGGCTGAACAACACAGCATAATGACCAATGCCTTCCCTTCAGAGGTGGGATCCAGCAGGTTCTCACAGGTTCCCGAGAGTAGGTTACTAATTATTTGTGTGTGCCGAGAGGGAGTTACTAATTGGTGATTTTGCCACGTGATTTTTGCCTTAGTTACGCCCCTCCTCTCAGCAGTAGCGCACAGAACTTGAAGCAGTCTAGCAGGAGGTGCACCGGCATGCATGGCAGCCTGCGCCTGCATGCATTCGTTTCTTGCCCAAGGACCGGCGCAGCAGCTGCGTCCTTGCGACAGCCCCGCCCAAGAATGCCCCGCCCCCGTAATGCCCGGCCATGCCCCCGTCGTGCCCCGCCCAGCCCCATTGGCACTACGCCACAGTTTGAATCCCACCACCATGGGAACCTGTTACTAAAAATTTTGGATCCCACCACTGCTTCCCTTGTAAGAACATCAGAAGAGCCCTGCTGGATCAGACCAGTGAGCCACCTAGTCCAGCATCTTGTCTCCCCCTGAGGTTCAACCAAATCCTCTGAAAGGCCAACACCAGAGTATAGAGAGCGAGGCCTTCCCCTCATGTTGCCTCCTGGCACTGGGAGTTCAAGGCTGCCTCTGAAAGTACCGATCTCTATAGCTAATAGCCATTGATGGACTTCTCCGTGAATCTGGGTTGATCGCACATTAAAGCCATCTCTGCTCACAGCTCGCAGCCTCCACTCCTTCCACTGGCAGTGAACTCCACAATGTAGTTACTCAATGTGGTAAAACAAATCCCCTCCTTTTGTCTGTCCTGAATCTGCTGCTAATCAGCTTCACTGGGTGCCCACAAGTTCTAACATTACGAGAGAGGGAGAGCAAGTTCCCTTTCTCTGCTCTGCGCACAACTTTATAAACCTCTATCCCAGTGGTGGTGAACCTATGGCACAGATGCCAGAGGTGGCACTCAGAGCCCTCTCTGTGGGCACGCACAGAGTCACCCCCCCCCACACACACATCTAGGCTGGCCTGGGCCGCTGGACTCGATTATTAGCATTAAACCTAAGACCTAATTTTGGGGAAGCAGTGTAGGTAACCATGTTAAGCGCTGTTAAACCCCATTGATTTTAATGTGAAGAACTAAAGTACGATCCTTTACCTGGGAGTAAGCTCGGTTGCTGGCAATGGGTCTTGCTTCTGAGTAAACCCTCCTAGGGTCGTGATTCACCCGTTGGAAGAGTTGCACAGTTGCTTCAAAGCAAAGCCACCGACTACCACCAAGCTTACTCCTGAGTAACGCAAGCCTTGGAGCCAACTGTTTTTTCTAAACTAAAACCTCAGTATTCAGGTTAAATTGTCGTGTTGGCACTTTGCGATAAATAAGTGGGTTTGGGGTTGCAGTTTGGGCACTCGGTCTCGAGAAGGTTCGCCATCACTGCTCTATCCCTTCCAGCCACCCCCACCCCCCAGTCTTTTTTTTAGGCTGAAAAGCCCCAGACTCTATACTAGCCTTCCTTCACAGAAAAGGTGCCCCGCCTCCTTAATCATCTTGGTTGATGTCCTTTATACGTCGTCCGATTCTGCACTTTCCTTTTTGAGTAACAGGAACTACACAGAACTCCGAATGAGGTCTCACCACAGAGGCGGGTTATTACAATATCGGCCAATTTATTTTCAGCCCCATTCCGAATAAGATCCAGTGCAAAGAATGGACGTATTCAGCTAAGGAAATTTATATGCCACCTGTCCAGAGTGCTGCTAGAGGCAGGTCGCAATGAAAAATAATGCCATAAAATCATAAAATGGGAACATAAAAACAGCGTACGTTGCTATGCTGGACCTCAGAGCAGAAGCAGACCATAAAATATCAAAAAAGATAAAACTTCTTGATGAAAAGTTTGGTTGAAAGGATTTTTTAAAAAAACATGGCTCCTGAAAGACATGTGAAAGGAAGGTTTGCCAGCTCTGAGTTGGGAACCAGCTGGATATTTGGGGGGACTGGAGAGGGACCTCAAAAGGCTAGATAACTAGGCTTTCCTCTGACACCGTGGTTCCATGGGAAACGGAGCTGCATCCGTTATCTTATAGGGGCAGGAAGCTTTCTCTACGGTCGACCCTGGGGCGCCTCAGCTCCGGGGACTGTTTTTCACCATTTCTTGGGATTTCGGGAGGGGGGATCTGTAGGGAAGAAAGGGAATGGCAAAAGCCGGGTTTGTCAGAACTGCCTTTGCCAAGCTTTGGTGCTCTGACGCTAATCAATAAACGCTACTGATCAACAACACAAAGTCCATTTATTGGCTTAAGGTTCGAGACCTAACACAGCCCCTCCATCCATCCATCCATCCATCCATCCATCCATCCATCCATCCATCCATCCATCCATCCATCCATCCATCCATCCACCCTTCCATCCATCCATCCATCCATCCATCCATCCATCCATCCATCCATCCATCCATCCATCCATCCATCCATCCATCCATCCATCCATCCATCCATCCATCCATCCATCCTTCCATCCACCCACCCACCCTTCCATCCTTCCTTCCTTCCTTCCTTCCACCCACCCACCCACCCACCCACCTGTTACTCCACTCCTCGGCTCACCCGTCATTCTGGTCTCACTGGCCCTCATTCAGTCCGGCCCGCCCTTTCCTTCCTTCCTTCCTTCCTTCCTTCCTTCCTTCCTTCCTTCCTTCCTTCCTTCCTTCCTTCCTTCCTTCCTTCCTTCCTTCCTTCCTTCCTTCCTTCCTTCCATCCATCCATCCATCCATCCATCCATCCATCCATCCATCCATCCATCCATCCATCCATCCATCCATCCAATTTGATTTAACAAGCTGCCCCTCCTCTCCCTGACTCAGAGCAGCTCACAGAGACCCCCATGTGTTGGTAATAGTGGAGAATTCAGGTGCATTTCTATGGTACAGGACTATCTCTGGCACAACTACTATTGTAGGAAACTGGCTGTCCAAGAAAGTTTGGGGCGGAGATCCATACCATAAGGTGCCTTGTAGGAATAGCAGCCAGACAAGCCAAGAAGATCTTTTTCATGCCCATAATACATATTAATATTTATCACACATACAGCACCTATAATGGTCAACATGTACCCCATACACCAGATACGGGGCATGGCATCTCTTGGAGGTCTGAGCAAGGTTTGAACAGGGAGCTTGGGGGTATGCAATTCTGCCTCTTGCCCTTTGAGATGCCAGTTTGTGCTATAAGTCTGAGTAAATCAAGCGATGACCGCCAGTCTTCACGCAATGTGGCAAACTCTCTCTTACCTCTGCCTGCTCCGGAACAGGCTCGACAAACATAACCTCCCATCTCCTACCCCAAACAATGCATTATGAATCATTTTAAAAAGCCAAGACTCATCATTCCCATTCCTACCAATCTAAGTCAGAATCTAAGGCCCCTTCTGCACACACAGAATAATGTGTTTTCAATCCAGTTTCACCATTGTTTGCAAGCGGATTTTGCTATTCCACACAGCTCCAAAGAGCATTGTAAGCGGATTGAAAGTGCATTGTTCTGCATGTGCAGAACGGGCCTAAGATCGCCAGTAGCTCCCTTACGTCAGAATCAAGAGGCAGGGATTTCCCTCCCCACATCTCAAGTGGAGGTGAAGTCATTTTCATCCGCCTGCGTTTTATGGCTCTGCTAATTCTCATATTTCACTGTAATTGCTTTGTTTAAAACCTGTTCTCTTTATTTTTAACTGCTTTTGTAATTACATTGTTACCTGCCTGTGGTTGTTTTTTTAATAATAATAATAATAATAATAATAAGAGTTTGGATTTATATCCCCCCTTTCTCTCCTGCAGGAGACTCAAAGGGGCTGACAATCTCCTTGCCCTTCCCCCCTCACAACAAACACCCTGTGAGGTAGGTGGGGCTGAGAGAGCTCCGAAGAGCTGTGACTAGCCCAAGGTCACCCAGCTGGCGTGTGTGGGAGTGCACAGGCTAATCTGAATTCACCAGATAAGCCTCCACAGCTCAAATGGCAGAGCTGGGAATCAAACCTGGTTCCTCCAGATCAGAGTGCACCTGCTCTTAGCCACTGCTCTTAGCCACTACGGCACTGCTGCTGCTGCTGCTGCTGCTGCTATTATTATTATTATTATTATTATTATTATTATTATTATTATTATTATTATTATTATTATTATTAATAATAATAATAATATTATTAATAACAATAATAACAATAATAACAATAATAACAATAATAACAATAATAATAATAACAACAATAACAATAACAATAACAATAACAATAACAATAACAATAACAATAACAATAACAATAACAATAATAATAATAATAATAATAATAATAATAATAATAATAATAATAATAATAATAATAATAATAAAAAAATGTGAAAATTTTACAATTGCTGTTAGAAGAGGGGAGTTCACGGATTTTATTGCCCGGTTTGTGTGGTTGTGAACCAGGTACAGAAGCTCAGCATTAGGAGAGCTTTGAAAACAGCCCAAGGAAATAAATTCTGCAGGAGTCAGGCAGGGTGTGGGGAATAGCAAAGACTTAACAATATTTTTCTCCCCGGTGTAAGCTTTTGGGAGTCCCTTCATCAGATGCATGAAGGCAGCGGCATAGCTAGGCCAGAGTGCGCCCGGTGCACACTCTGGCTTTTTTGCCCCCATGGCACCCCCCAAGACTCTCCACATGGTCCCCATATCCCCCCACGGTCTTCACTCCACCCACTTACCTTTAGTAAAGGAGCAGGTTTGAAGCTCAGCTTTATGCTAGTTGCCTGGGCCTGGTGGGAACTACATTTCCCAGGAGCCCCTGGGAAATGTAGTTCCCACCAGGCCCAGGCAATGCAGGCAGGCTTCCTCTGGGATGTTCCATTCCTAAAAGTAAGTGGGGAGGTGCCGTGGGGGGGGGGGGCGGGGGGCGCCGCAGAAGGGGGAGCTGCGGGCAGCCGCGGGGGGATTTTTCCACCCCCACGTAACCAGAATTGGTGCGCCCGGTGTGTCGTGCCCCCCTGTCCCCTGGTGGCTTCGCCACTGCATGAAGGGCTCACATGGATAGCAGCAAACAACTGAAACGGGGGGAAGATGTTGCAAAGGGAGGCCAGTTTTAAAAAGATGTCCAATGAAAAGAGTAATTAATCCCCTCAGAATGGGCACGGACCATTCCCAACTGTTGTTTGGTAGGGGATGTGGGAGTAACATGAAATTTCATCCTGGGAGAAACAAGATAAGCAGATCCAAAACAAAGTTACAGAGTCGGAGCTTAACCAATTAACATCATTTATGAGTTGTCTCCGTTTTTAGGAGTTGCCTCAATTATTAATGATCTGACTTTTATATGATTTTAATTATGCATGTTAGCCATATTGAGCCCGGCTTAGGCCAGGGAGCGTGGGATATTAAATAAAATAAATAACATAAGCAGTAAGCAGTGCAAGATAGTACCAGGTGTAGTGAGTAAGAACTTCAGTAAGAACTCCAAAGTCTTTGTGAAGACCGGGGCGGGGGGGGGGGGGGGTTAGTAGACTGCTGAACTGCTCGACAAATCCTAATTCAGCAATTTCACATTGGATTCTCCCTTTGAAGCTCTTTTGTAAAAGAGAAGTGGCTTGTAGATCAGCAGCAGAACACTCTGGAATGTTAAAATGTATGTGAACAATGTGATTTTTAATGTTGGGAGTTGTGTCTGCTTACTCCTTGACTTGTTTGTCCCATACAAAAAGTAGAAAAGCACTGTTGACATGTGATGGCACAGATCACATTGAAGGAGTGGCAAGCATAAAGGACACCAAGATGGTATTGCTGATGCACCTAGAACCTGTGATTGTAGTGCCTGAGCTGGTTGCCATGGTTTGTTGCGCAATCTGGTTCCTGAGTTTGCATCTCTGTGGGTGGCGAGAAGCTAATTTAATGGGGGTGGAGGGCTTGCCCCATCTCTTTTCCTAGCCCACATTTACCTTTGGCTGGCAAGGCCCTCCCCTAGGCATTCCATAGTGCCAACGGGAAATAATTTAGCCCTTATTCCTGTTGGGTGAATGTAGGACGGTATAAAGGTTCATGATGGGGACCCCATATAGGTTGTGGTGAACCTATGGCACTCCAGATGTTCATGGACTACAATTCCCATCAGCCCCTGCCACCATTTACCACATAGGGAGCTGGGCTCAACATGGGCTTTGGAGGGGGTGTGCTTGAAATCCTGAAGTTTGTCGTTAAGAGCTCATGTATCTAATCTGGAGGAACCGGGTTTGATTCCCTGCTCTGCCATTTGAGCTGTGGAGGCTGTACACTCCCACACATGCCAGCTGGGTGACCTTGGGCTAGTCACAGTGTCTCGGAGCTCTCTCAGCCCCACCTACCTCACAGGGTGTTTGTTGTGAGGAGGGAAGGGCAAGGAGATTGGAAGCCCCTTTGAATCTCCTACAGGAGAGAAAAGGGGGATATAAATCCAAACTCCTCCTCCTCCTCCTCCTCCTCCTCCTCTTCCTCTTCTTCTTCTTCTTCTTCTTCTTCTTCTTCTTCTTCTTCTTCTTCTTCTTCTTCTTCTTCTTCTTCTTCTTCCATCTCTAGTAAGTATGAAAACTCTTTTCGTTGTGTGCAAAAAAACCACAGGGGCAAGTTATCCCTCCAGAATGTAGAAGGTATTAATGAACATGCAGGCTGTGATACAATGATGGAAGAAGACTTGGCAAGATACCAACTATTCTTTACCTCATGTAAAAAAATAAAATTAAAATGTAGACAATCATTGGAAGACTGGGATCATGCTAAAGGAGGGAAAGGGCGCAGGGTTACAATTTAATATGGAATTATGTACCCTTGAGTGTAAAGTCTTGTCGGCCTTTTCCGGATACACCATTCACAACATTTTCAAGCTGGAAATAAAATGTTTCCACCATGGAGTTCCATATTGTTTCCGTTTAGTTTTGGCAATGTTCCCGAATGCTTTTTCTCCATTGTATCTTAAAACACTTGTACAGCATTTCTTTACATTGAAACGTTTTCAAGCTGGCTTCCCGCACAGTGCAATCATACTGAAACGTTTTATTTTCCCCACCAAAACTATGGGTCATTTTCAGCACCCCTGAGCAGTTGCCCAACCTCAATTCCGGCGCTTGCTCTGTCGTTTTTTGCTCCCTCGACTCACAGCTTGGTCTCTTTCCTCTTAAAATTTATTATTTCTGGCACTTCCCCCCCCCCCCATTTTTGGTATGAACACATCAGCACATGCATGGGAAAAAAACTGGAAACCAAGAAACGATGTTTTGAGAAGGGGGGATGCAGACAAACTTGGTTGCAAACGTTGGGATCGAAACCTATCCAAAATGGCATAAGAGGCAAAGCGTTCAAGTCACAGCTGACTTAATGGTGGTCGAATCCCCACTACCGTCTTAGCCAGGTTTCAGAACACAAACTAACCAGGTTTGAGGGACGACCTCCACACGGCTTGCGTGGCAGATTCCGTTTCTGGCGCTCGTTCTCCCCGTTAATCTGCGTTCCAGCAGGACCTGGTTGCAAGTGGCATAGACCCCATTAACACAGTTCAGAGCTGATCCGAGGGGAGGGATGAGGGTTGAAACCCTGACTCGTTTCCCGCCCTGGAGTGTGACGCGGAATTCGGGCAACCAATCAGCACTGTGATGCGCATGCAGCCTTTCCTTGGTTTCATTTCCGCTTCTGCGATCGGCCAGCAGAAGGGGATGCAAACATTAAACAGTCAAACGTGTAACTTTGAATCATTCATGGTTTACACAGGTAATGATTAACTGTTTGCACAGTTAAACAGTTAAACGTTAAACTTTTACACGCTGTTTTTTTTAATCACACCCCTACAATGTACATTTCCGCAGTGGGAAAAGGTCCCGCCCCATCAAGGCACACCAGCCAATCAGGGGAGACCGGCGAAGCGAGCTCGCCTGGTAGTGGGGATTGCTAAGAGTTCTGCAACTGGGTGTGTCTGCTGTGTGTTCGCTGCGGTGGGGAGGGAGAAACTCCGATGAAGAGGACACAGTTTCACAACGAACAGGTTTGGATCTGTGTGCAAATTTCAAGTGGGGATTCGACCGGTGATTCCCGCAAGGGGCTTTCAAGGCCAGTGAGAAGCAGAGGTGGTTTGCCATTGCCTTCTGCAGAGTCTTCCTTGGTGGTTTCCCTTCCAAATACCAACCCTGCTTAGCTTCCAAGATCTGACAAGATCGGGCTATACCATACCGCCTTCCCTCTCATTATGTACTCTTAAGCCCATTGATTTCAGTGAATGCGCGCATAGCGACAAATGTATTGGACTAAGCCTAAATCATCAAAAAGTGGAGATAATACCAAATTTCACACCCCAAGTGTTTTGGATTGAAAATCCCCATTTTGTTTTCGCTTTTCAATTGTGTAAATCAAACGTCAGGCTTCATTTTTGTATTATCGTCTGTTTACCGGCGCTGATTCCCCCCTCCCCCATATTACTATAACCAGGGTTCTCTCAGCGGGGGCACCATTCAGCAATCAGGCACCAAGATAAAAACAGTTTGGCTTACCTGGGCCCTTATTTGACATTTTATCCTATCTTTTAATTATTTGTTATTTTTATTATGTTTGCCCTATTTGATCCTCCCCCTTTTATAACCCTGCAAATGTTCATGCTGTTAAGTCATTACTGGTTTTATTGGCATTTGGTTTTTGGACTGTAGATCAAGATGCCTTTATTTCTGAAGAGGGTTGATTTCATCGAACTATTTTATGGCATTGCTTTAATTGGGATTTTTATGTTTTTTCCCTTTTTTATTGTTAGTTGCCTCAAGCTGCTTACTCAAGAAGCAGCATGCGCATATGCTAAAAAGATCGTGCGGTTTAAAATGTTCTTTTTGCGTTCATTTGTAAACGTGGAATGAATCTGGAAAGGCAGCGATGAAAATGGATGAAATTAAAATGGGTGGAACAAAAAGGCCCCAAAACTAACAAAAAGAGAGAAAGATTGGGACATCCCTATCAAAAAATAAAAGATGCGGGGGAAAAGACAGCAAAATTTGGAAATAAAAGATGGCCAGTGAAAACCTCAAAGCCAAACACACGCAGCACCCCCAAGGATGTTTGCACACAGAGATGATTCTCTCTGCAGCTGTCATTACTGCCACCAGTGCAAAAGTATTTGCACTGACAACAGAATGGCTATGCGCCGCACATGCAGCTGCCTAAGTCAGACCATCGGTCCATCAGGGTCAGAGTCATCAATTCAAACTGGCAACAGCTCCCCCGGGTCCCAGGCTGAAGTTTTTCCCACCATCCACTGTCGGTCCCTTTAACTGGAGACGCCGGGGATCAAACCTAGGACCTTCTGCACGCAAAACAGAACTCTTCCACTGAGCCACAGCCCCACTCTAATGGGGCCAATGGCAGTTTCCCCTTCATGTTCCTTGCATGTTCCTTGTCCCTTCCCCCATGGCTATCTTCTCCCCACCAGAGTGCTTTAAAAAGATTGGTCATTGGCAGATCATTAT
Organism: Sphaerodactylus townsendi; assembly: GCF_021028975.2. Classification (NCBI taxonomy): domain Eukaryota; kingdom Metazoa; phylum Chordata; class Lepidosauria; order Squamata; family Sphaerodactylidae; genus Sphaerodactylus; species Sphaerodactylus townsendi. Next base: position 13,795,218 of record NC_059429.1, read on the forward strand.
CGCTTGATAACATTAAGATGACCTGTTGCAACAAGGCACTAATAGCCAGCTTTCATTTTAAAACGTCCCTTACACTTTTCGCTGCGAAGTTCTAATGAGAAACATGCAGCCTGTTCTAATGAGAAATGGGCAGCCTTAAAACTTTGCAGCAAAAATGGGTGCAGACTTACTTTTTTTTTTAAGGGAAAACTGGGAATGAAGATATTCCAGTGGAAGTGTGGTATAGTGGTTACAGTGCTGGACTAGGTCTAGGATGTGGGAGACCCAGATTCAAATCCCCTCTCTGCCATCAGACTAGTTGGATTAGTCACACACTTTCAGGCTAATCTACCTCACAGAGTTGTTCTGAAGATAAAATGGAGGAAAGGAGAACCATTTAAGCTACTTTGAGACCACATTCAAGAAAAAAAGCCTAGTATAAATGAAGTAAATAAACAGAAATTATTGCCATAGATTGTTAGAATGCGATAATGCTACAATGATCAGTCAGTTAGCCTTTTTTAAAAAGAAACAGCCCCCTTCCAATACCTCTGTTACAGGGGCAAATAGTGGCGTTGAAGTCAGAAGGAAACTGGTTCCCATGTGAGTGGGAACTACCCCCCAAAATTGATTTTATTTTATTTTTACCTGCCTTGCATCCTCTGATGCTCGGAAGAAAGGCAAGCATCTAAATATTTTAAATAAATGAATGCCTTCCCACCAACAGAGAATTCAAAGGCACTTTGACTACAACTTTTCAAACAAGACGGTACCAAGCGAGGTTTGAGAAAGTCTGTTGCAAAGCAACAGTGGGAAGAACAGAGCATCATGGGGATGCTCTCAAAACAGCACAGCTATAAGGCCACCATGGTAGAACACAGCATCCGTGTCAAAACATTTCAGAAAAGAAGAAGAGGAGGAGTTTGGATTTATATCTCCCCTTCCTCTCCTGCAGGAGACTCAAAGGGGCTGACAATCTCCTTGCCCTTCCCCCCTCACAACAAACACCCTGTGAGGGAGGTGGGGCTGAGAGAGCTCCAAGAAGCTGTGACTAGCCCAAGGTCACCCAGCTGGCGTGTGTGGGAGTGCACAGGCTAATCTGAATTCCCCAGATAAGCCTCCACAGCTCAGGCGGCAGAGCTGGGAATCAAACCCGGTTCCTCCAGATTAGATACACGAGCTCTTAACCTCCTACGCCACTGCTGCTCCTGTGGGGAAGTTTTAGAAATAAGGATGTTTTGCACAGTCAAAACAAAAGCAGGAGAAGTTTTAGAAATAAGGATGTTTTAAACAGCCAAAACAAAAGCAGGAGCAAGGAAACCTACTGGATTTCATTCAGATGCAACCTCAAAATGTTACTGGTGTGTTGCAGTGGCCAAAGTTCAGACTGGAAGCCCCACACTGACATGACGCCCACTGGGTAAACTCAGACCAGACATTCACGGTCTGTATATCTACTACAGGGGACAGTTGTGAGTATAAAAGGGGGGAAGAACCATGTATAGTATTTTGAGAAATAGAAGGATAAAAATGTACTTGGTAGGACAGGAGACGGCGGGGGCCACCATGGAGAAGGTCATGCCTTCCCCGTATTTCATCTGTTCCTTTTCATCTTTCCTCGCAAAGTTCTTCTGGTTCCGTTCGATTTAAAAAATTTAGAAACAGAAGCAGCAGTTGTCCCCCAAAAGATGAGGTAACTTCGGTAGGACTCCTCACTCCCACAAAACACACACACACACACACACACACACATTTAGAATTAATGTTTGTAAGCAACTCTCCAAGCCAAAATTCTGGGGAGAGGAGGATGGAGGGGAAAGTATGTTAAGGATCTAAAGGCCTGGAATTAGAAGAAAACTTGGGGAGGGGGTGGAGGGAGGGGAGGGGAGGGGGGAAGTCAAAAAAGAACGCAAAAGACAATAGCCGAGCGAGCCCATGGAGACTTCCTGAGAGGTTCTTAGAAATTCAAAGTAGCCTCTCCCGAGCCTCAAAGCTCTGTCATTCACGGCTCCGGGACAGAGATCACCAATCCTGGAACCAAACAATACGGGATTGTTTCAGGAAGGTGGGAAAATCGCGGGTCTCAACGGTTCTCGCTCACACCAGCGGTTCCGCTGTCAAACAGGCGTTCCACTTGAATCAATTCTGGACACCGAGTTAGCATAATCCCCCACCAGTCTCGCTATGACAACTTGAAGGAGAATTTGGGGGGGGGGGGGCTGCTGAGTGGCAGCAGACGCCACACTGACAAGGCCGAAAGATGGAAAGACTTTTTTTTGAAAATATACATAAATTGTTTCTTTTCCCTGCTTCCTAGGGAACTTTTTCGATTTCAGAAAGATGGGTGTTAACGGATTTGTCGGTTTCGTGGAGAAACTTGCCGGTGTCCCCCCCCCCCACACCCCCATCATCACCGTCCGCACAAGCCAGAGCCAATTTTAAAACACTGGTTTGTTTTGTGGTCTTCTCACCCCAGCCCCCCCCCCCCAGCCCCTCTTATCCTCTCCCCCCACTCTTGGATTTACTCGCTGTTTGACAGGCGCAAATGAGAATTGACACGTTACGCCTGCCGCGAGGAGCTAAGAGCGCATTTCCGGGTGCGCCCTTGTGGGAAATGGTCTTGTACCTGCCAATCTTTAAGCAGCATTTAGTAAGGAGCGCTCGTACAGGCCAGAAGGACATGTACCTCTCGTGTAAGCAGTACAGTGGTGGACGCCTTGTTGGCAGCGCAGAGGTCAAAAGGCCTCTGCTTGACAACATGTCGATGGTACCTTGGAGAAATGGGGGGTCACACCCCACTGTTTTACCGTACGTGCATCTTCAGCCTCCCCTCCCCTCCCCAGAGGGCCTTGTTTGGTATTCTCAAGTTCCACCAGCGGTCGAAAAAGAGCCCCCCGCAGAAACGTTTACTGCCTTCTCCTCCACAATACCAGATTTCAACCGGGCACTTATTTCTAGATGGCACATTAGACGGCTCCCCTGGGGGAGAGGGTGGATATTTTGAAGGCCAACTTGTGCCTAGGTTGCACTGTTCAAAGGTGCGTTTGGGACTTCCATGACTATCAAAAAACAGTCCAGTCACAGAGCAAACTGGGCAATGTGGGGCCAAAGTGTCCAATCAGGATTTGGGAGACCCAGGTTCGAATTTCTACTTTTCCATCAAGGTTGATGGATAACTCTCACCATTGTGAGGACAACTTATGGGGAAGGGAGATATTTATTTGCCATCCTGAACTCCTTGGAGTAGAGCTGCCAACCTCCGGGTGGGGCTTGGAGATCTCTCAAAATTACCAACTATAGCAGTGATGGCGAACCTTTTCGAGACCGAGTGCCCAAATTGCAACCCTAAACCCACTTATTTATTGCAAAGTTCCAACACGGCAATTTAACCTGAATACTGAGGTTTTAGTTTAGAAAAAAACGGTTGACTCCAAGGTGTGCGTTACTTGGGAGTAAGCTTGGTGGTAGTCGGTGGTTTTGCTTTGAAGCAATCATGCAACTCTTCCAACGGGTGAATCACGACCCTAGGAGGGTTTACTCAGAAGCAAGCCCCATTGCCAGCAACCGAGCTTACTCCCAGGTAAAGGATCATGCTTTAGTTCTTCACATGAAAATCAGTGGGGCTTAACAGCGCTTAACAGGGTTACCTATACTGCTTCCCCAAAACTAGATCTTAAGTTTAATGCTAATAATTGAGCCCAGTGACTCAGGCCAGCCTAGATGTGTGTGTGGGGGACAACTCTGTTTACGCGTGCCCACAGAGAGGGCTCTGAGTGCCACCTCTGGCACCCGTGCCATAGGTTCGCCACCACTGAACTATAGTCTGTCTCAGAAAAAGATGTTAGTAGGGTTGTACATTCCTCCACCACAGAACTCAACATGCCGGACCTTCTCTGTCATAGAATTATCCGCCTAGTGCTTATTTAGCCCTGCTCTCCTCCCACCCCCCACCCGTTTGAAAATAAAAATACATTTTGGCGTTTAGTTTAATTATAGAACTATAAATGCTCTTGCATCAAGGTACCATATTCAGTAAACGCACAAAATAATGGTTTTGACCAAGGCAGCATGTAAAAACGGACGATAATGCTCATATTCATTCAGAACTACATTCGAATGTGGAAGCATACATTTTCTTGAGTGCTACACCTCAACTGACTCAACTGACTTTTTTCTGAGATAGAACACATCTCCCCTGAGGAAAATGGCCGGTTTGGTGGGTAGATTCCGTGGCATTATGCCCCATTATGCCCGTCTCCTCAAAATTTCCCAACTCGGGGAAAAATGGAGTAGAGAAAACAGCATTTTGCGCCTAGCCTCCTTTTTAATATGGCAGAAAAATACTCCCCTACACAAAGAAATTAACCATGTCAGGGAACCACACCTGAATCCTCCTCTCTTAGCATTCTAAATTCTACACAAAGGCAGTGGTGGGATCCAAACATTTTAGTCACAGGTTCCCATGGTGGTGGGATTCAAACAGTGGCGTAGCGCCAATGGGGCTGGGCGGGGCATGACTGGGGCAGGGGCGGGCATTCCGGGGGCGGGGCATTCCTGGGCAGGGCTGTGGCAAGGACGCAGCCGCTGTGCCAGTCCTTGGGCAGGAAACGAATGCACGCAGGCGCAGGCTGCCACGCACGCTGGTGCACCTCCTGCTAGACTGCTTCAAGTTCTGCGCGCTACTGCTGAGAGGAGGGGCGTAACTAAGGCCAAAATCACGTGGCAAAATCACCAATTAGTAACCCCCCTCTCGGCACACACAAGTAACCTACTCTCGGGAACCTGTGAGAATCTGCTGGATCCCAACTCTGCACAAAGGGATTCGTTTCCTGCCAGTCCTGTGGGTTCAAAGTGGCCAACCGTCTCACTGAGAACTAGTTTGTGTGAATCTTGTGTTTAGGGAAACTGCCAGGCACAACTTGAGAGCGTCAGGTAGCCTGCATCCCACAAAGGGCCAGGCAGACGAGTGTCCTCCTTATACGTCCTTGGGGAATCACCTCTTGTGAACAGAGATGCAGCTGCAGGGGAAGATTAATCTTGTTCAGAGTTTTTAAAACAGAAATTAAATATGTGGGGATGGGGGGTGCTCCCATTCTCACAGGAACTAGGTGTCTTTTTAGACTGAGGAGAACTCAAATACCAAGCATGATGTAGTTGGTTAAGAGTGGTGGACTCTAATCTGCAGAAACAGGCTTGATTCGCCTCTCCTCCACATGAAGCCTGCTGGGTGATAGGTCCAGAGGAGGGCAACCAAAATGGTAAAAGGTCTGGAATTCATGCCCTACGAGGAGAGACTTGGGGAGCTGAGTATGTTAAGTTTAGTGAAAAGAAGTTTAAGAGAAGAAGAGAAGAGTTTGGATTTATATCCCCCCTTTCTCTCCTGCAGGAGACTCAAAGGGGCTTACAAGCTCCTTGCCCTTCCCCCCTCGCAACAAACACCCTATCAGGTGGGTGGGGCCGGGAGAGCTCCAAAGAACTGTGACTAGCCCAAGGTCACCCAGCTGGCGTGTGTGGGAGTGTACAGGCTAATCTGAATTCCCCAGATAAGCCTCCACGGCTCAGGCGGCAGAGCTGGGAATCAAACCCGGTTCCTCCAGATTAGATACACGAGCTCTTAACCTCCTACGCCACTGCTGCTCCTGGTGACATGATAGCCATATTTAGATATTTGAAGGGATGTCATGTTGGTGAGGAAGCAAGCTTGTTTTCTGCTGCTCCAGAGACCAGGACCAGGAGTAATAAGTTCATGGTGAAGGAAAAGAGATTCCACCTGAACATCAGGAAAAACCTCCTGACTGTCAGGGCTGTTTGACAGTGGAATGCCTACCTCAGAGTGTGGTGGAGTCTCCTTCTGTGGAGGTTTTTAAAGAGAGGCTCGATGGCCATCTGTCAGGAGTGCTTTGATTGTGTGTTCCTGCATAGCAGGGGGTTGGGCTTGATGGCCCTTGGGGTCTCTCCCAACTCTATGATTCTATGATTCTATGACGGTCTTGTCACAGTTCTCTCAGAACTCTCAACTTCTCAGTTCTGGAGGGGAACAAATCCCACTGTTTGTCTCACCACAAAATCACTCTTCCAACAATCTTGTTTTAGACACAAACTGCTTCCTGCAAGAAGTTGCATTTAAAAAAAAAACCTTCCGTAATATTACACCCATACAGTTTCCCACTAAACAGTTTCTGCTCAACCTTCTTAAAACTCTGCTTTAATTAAGAGCCGTCTGCAGGGGGAGTCATTTCCCAGCTCTGGGGACTCAAGCGAGAACATGGGATCTCTCTGCTGCGGAGCAATTAAACAGAGGTTAAGGAATTATTGTGAACAATTTAAATTAATGACCTTAATAAACGTGAGTGTACTTGGAGAGATCAAACACTGTTTTTAAAAACAGAGATTTTTTTTCTTGCCAAAAAACACCTGGACTGACTAGAAATTTTTTTTTAACGCGCAACCGGTAAGCTTTGATCTTTAGTTTTAAAACATTTCATCTCCGCAAGCTGGAACTGCAAACTTAAAAAAAAATAACAACCACAACCAATTTCCTTCCATTTACCAATAGATTATATTAATTAATTAATTAATTAATTAATTATTGAGTTTTATATACCGCCCTACCCCCCCCCCCCCGGAGGGCTCTGGGCGGTGAACAACATAACTTCATAACAAAATACAACCGGGACAGATGGAGCAAACAACAAATACAGAATATAATAAACAACACAGGCTCCATTAACTATAAAAAACTAAAAAAACCCATTAAAATGCAGCGGTCAATACAATAAAGCAGCGTCCGATGATAAAACCCTTATAAAACCCTCCCAAGGAGGGGGGAACGTTGGATCCCATTGATGTTTAAGGGGCCCCAGATGTAAGGAGAATACAAGGGGCCATTCCAATCAGCGGCTGGTCACTCCAAAGGCCCAGTGGAACAACTCAGTCTTACAGGCCCTGCAGAAAGATCCCCCAGGGCCCGGACAGCTGGAGGAAGAGTGTTCCACCAGGCAGGGGCCACAGCTGTAAAGGCCCGGGCCCGAGTGGAGGCCAGCCGCAACATTGAGGGGCTTGGAACCACCAGCAGATTGGCCTCTGCCGTGTGCAGAGGTCGAGTAGGGACATATGGGGTAACGCGGTCCCGAAGGTACAAGTGTCCCAGACCGTGTAAGGTACTTATAGATTAAAATTGGGGGGGGGGAGGGGTTGTAACTCTCTCGGAACTGCTTAGAAGTAAACCTCATTTCCTGTGTTTTAGGGAATGTGTCATTTTTCTTAGAAGCATGGATATTCCTGGCCAGATCACTAACTCTGTTAATTCTCAATGCGGTGGCCTTGTGTACCTGGAAGGAGCCCAAATGACACAAAGCTGAATTCAGACGACGTCATGATGTTTTGATCTGATGTCATCAGACCCAGGGCGCTGGGTGGATGGGCGCTATTATCAAAATTTGGATCAGGCTGCACTTGCCTCGAAAACACAGCTTTTGTCTGCTCTAAGGTTGCCAACTCTATCTTGGGGGAAGTTCCTGGGGCTTGAGCCAGAGAACATCAGGGTTTGGGAAGGGGAGGGACCTCTGTGTGGTATCAGGGCGTAACAGTCCACTGTCCAAAACACCCACTTTTTCCAGGGGAGCTGATCTTTATCATGTGGAGACGCAACTCCAGACCTTTAGGCCTCACCTGGAGGTTGGTGCCTCCATGCTCACTGGGGGGGAGGGGTTGTTGCAATCCTTAACCAGCTTCAGTTGGTTGGCCAGCTGCATCCCCTAATGGGCAGGTGGCATCTGGCACAGTTACCCTCATGGGCAGGTGGCATTTGGTACCAGACCACCAGGCTTCACCCTTTCCAGTTCAGACACCCACACTTAGGTCGAATCCCCACTACCGTCTTAGCCAGGTTTCAGAACACAAACTAACCAGGTTTGAGGGACGACCTCCATGGTCGAATCCCCACTACCGTCTTAGCCAGGTTTCAGAACACAAACGACCTCAAACCTAGTTAATTTAGCAGGCGCAACACCAGAGAAGCCACAAGAGAGTGAAGCCAAAATGGATAAACTAGAGCAAATGCTAAGCTCTGTATTGCAGCTACAAACTGAAACAAAGGAACAACTAGCCAGATTCCAAAAAGAGACAAAAGAACAATGTGGGAAAATAGAACAAGAAATAATGAATATCACAAAAGAAGTAAAGGAAAACTCCAGCCATTGTAAGAAGATAGATGAGACTTTAAGCCAGATAAAAACAGCATTAAATGAACATGCAGAGCATATAGAAGAAATTGAGGATAAAATGGATGTCTACAAAGAACAACAAGGAAGACAAGTAGAATACATAGCTATGCTGGAACTCAAACAAAAAGAGACTTACCTAAGAATTAGAGGTCTACCTGAAATGAATAATGAGAATTTATTAAAACGCATCCTGCCATTACTACAGGAAGTATGGAATCTTGGAGAGGATGACGCAGTCAAAGAAATAGACAGACTGTATCGTGTCAACTCAAAGATCGCGCGAGACAGAAAATTACCGAGAGACATAATTATAAATTGTGTTCGGAGAAAAGTCTTAGGGACGGAGATCTTTGAGGTACCACGCCAAGCATCCAGACTCCAACTAGAAGGCACAAACCTGATTATTCTCAAAGAAATTCCCACAATAATCAGGAAGAAGAGAAAAGACTACAAAGAACTGGCTGACACCCTACGTCTAAACAATATTAGATTTAGGTGGAATACACCAGAAGGCCTCTCATTCCAACTGGACTCCAAATATTTTAACATCAATTCAGTGATGAAAGCACAGGACTTCATGACTAGGAATACGAAAAACCTGAGATCCGCAGACAACCAGGGGGTAAGACTGCCACATAATGGCAAACTGTAAAATCATCAGCTGGAACGTAAATGGTTTAAACAATCCTATTAACAGAAAAAAGGTCTTCAGCCAGCTTTGCAAAGATAGATTTGATATTATTTGTTTACAGGAGACACACATCAACAAAGAAAATGTAAAATACTTACAAAATCGAAAGTTGGGATCACTCTCCCATTCATGTCTACCCAAAAAAAAAAAAGAGAGGGTTAGCGCTGTATATTAGAGAAACACTAAAACCGAAAGAAATATATTCAGATATTGAAGCCAGATGTCTAATTAATGAGATAACTTGGAACAATGAAAAAATAATGATAGTGGCGATTTACGCCCCAAACAATAATAAAGCCCAATTTTATACCAAATTGTACAACCAACTAATCCAACTACATCCACAAAAATGGATAATACTTGGGGACATGAATGGGATAGTAGATCCTGACAAGGATAAGAAATCAACAAAAGGTAAATGCAAAAAAACACAGACTGGCTGGAGACAACAAATTGCCTAAAGCTTTCTTTAAAATAATTAAGAACTTGGAGTTGATTGATGTGTGGAGGGAAAAAGCGGGTACGTCATTAGAGTATACTTTCTTTTCAGGTAGGCATGGCACCCACTCTAGGATAGACATGATATGGGCACCCAGATCTTTGAGCTCCCTAACAAAAAAGATAATAATACAAAATAGAATCCTATCGGATCATAGCCCGATTACCTGGGAGATCGGACAATACAAGAGAAAAATAAATTGGAACATCAAAGACTGGGTGCTCAGAAATAACAAATGTAAAGACAAGATAAAGAAAGACCTGACACAGTTTTGGGAAATCAATGCACACTCAATTAGTAATAACGGAATGATATGGGATGCCCACAAGGCAGTGATAAGGGGGTGTTTACTAAGTGAAGAGATTAATTTGAAAAAACAAAAGGGTGAGAAAAAGAAAACCCTGGAAAGAGAATTATATAATCTTGAAAAGGAATTAGAAAAAAGGGGAGACAACAAAAAAATACAGAGAAAAATTAGACTATGTAAAGACCAACTAAATTTATTAATCACAGATGAAATTACGAAAGCAGAAATATACATGAGACAAAAATATTATTCCCAAGGGAATAAGCCTGGAAGATGGTTGGCGATGAAACTCAAAAAAAGGCAAGAAAGAAACATAATTTCACAGATTTCCAACCACTCGCAGGCAATAACAGAGTCAGATAAAATCAAAGAAATAATTAGGAATTACTACACCCAATTGTATAAAAAAGAAAATATTGATCAAGAAGAAATAAAAAATTACTTATCGAATCATCCACCATTTGAAATCTCCCAGGAAGACCGAAACACACTAAACAGGGATATATCCCAAGATGAAATTAGGAAAATAATAAAACAACTGAAAAACAAAACCCCAGGCCCAGACGGGATCACTGCTCTGTATTATAAAAACTATGTAGATGAATTGATAGACCCATTAACACAATTACTAAATGAAGTTTTTGAAGGAAAAACAATCCCTGATTCCTGGAAGCAAGCAGTGATCTCCTTGATACCTAAACCGACAACAGGAATACCGGAAGCTAAAGACTTCCGACCGATTTCTTTATTAAATATTGATTATAAAATATACACCTCAATTCTGGCAAACAGACTAAAACACATACTAAATAATTACATCACAGAAGACCAAACAGGCTTCTTACCAGGAAGAACAACAGCCAGGAACGTCAGAACGGTAATAAATATCATAGAAATGCTAAATTTAATACCGCACCCTCCATCAGCTATAATATGTTTAGACGCTGAAAAGGCCTTTGATAGAGTAGACTGGGGCTTCCTCTTAACATCGTTAAAACACTCAGGGATAACAGGAAACTATCTTAAGGGAGTAACAAATATATATTCCTCACAATCGGCCCAATTAAAAATAAATAATGAATTATCAGATAAATTTATGATTGAAAGAGGAACGAGACAAGGATGTCCCTTATCCCCCTTATTATTTATTATTTCTTTAGAACCCCTACTGAAGACGATCACCAATGACAAAAGGATAGAAGGAATTAAATACAAAGGAAGACAGTATAAATTAAAAGCTTACGCATGAGCGCATTTAGCTTGCTTTGTTGAAGATCCACTACACAAAATTACTCATTTAATAGACGTGATTACAGATTACGGAAGAGTAGCAGGTCTTAAAATAAATAACTCAAAGACAAAAATCCTAACAAATAATTTAAATGAAAGGGAGAAACAAGAATTGGGAAAATTAACAAATTTTACTATAGCAAAAAAATTAAAATACTTAGGAATAATAATTGAAAATAATAATAAAAATTTAATTACGAACAATTATAACACAACCTGGCAAGAAATAAAGGGAAAATTAAACAACTGGGGGAAAATGAACATCTCCCTATATGGGAAAATATCAATCATTAAGATGTCGGTCCTACCAAGAATGATGTATTTATTTCAGAATCTACCTTTAATTACAAACATGAAACTTTTCAAAACATGGGAATCAGACATTAGCAAATTTTTATGGGGGGGGGAAAAAACCCAGAGTCAAATTTAAATATTTAATAGATCACAAATATAGAGGAGGTTATGGCCTACCTGACTTAGCTTTATACCATGACGCTGCGGCCCTAAAATGGGTCAAGAGTTGGATAAATTTAAAAGATTACGACTTGCTGAATATAGAAAGCTTTAACAACCAAAAAGGATGGCACAATTACCTATGGCCACTACACAAAGAGAATAAAGCGGGAGACAGAATCTTTAAAGAACATATAGTGAAAAACGCCTTACTTAAGATCTGGCAAAAATACAAAAATATTTTTTACACTAAAATACCAAGTTGGCTATCACGTATGGAAGGTTTAAGGATCCGAGATAAAAATAATGATAAAGACTGGTTGACATACCAAGACATAACTTATAGGAACCAGAACAACCTGATAATTAAACCAAGGAACCTGGTCCAGATAGTTGGACAACCCTGCCAATGGTTCACATATTTACAATTACAAAACTGTTGGGATTACGATACAAAAAATTGGGGTATTAACCCAAATCATACAGAGCTAGATAAAATTTTAATAGGAGATGACACTAAAATGATTAGTAAAATCTATCAACACCTTCTCCAACAAAAAACGGAAAGGGAAGTCATTAAACCCAACATGATTAAATGGGCAGAAAACATAAACAAACCAATAATGTTAGACCAGTGGCAGAAATATTGGATTAACATTTATAAGCACACCCCCAACACAGACCACTGGGAACACAATTTGAAATTATTCTACCGAAACTATTTAACCCCTATTACATTATCTAAAATTAACAAAGCATACTCACCAATGTGCTGGAAATGTGGCCGGGAAGTGGGAACCTTCTTCCATCTATGGTGGTCATGTCCTAAAATACAAAATTATTGGCTGTTAATACATTTAGAAATAGAAAAAATTATTGAGAAACGGTTTAGAAAAAATCCATTAACCTACCTCCTGGGCCCAAGTATGGCGGATGAAATCTTTTTGAAAAATCAGCTATATTTACTGTCTCATTTGATTATAGCAGCCCGCTTAGTCTTGGCAAAACAATGGAAAACGGAACTTATTCCGGAAAAAGAAGAATGGAAGAACAAGGTCCAGCAAATGTTCACATTGGACAAAAGGTTTCACCAAACTGAACTATTACCTGCAGAAAGATATGTGGAAAACTGGAGGCTTTGGATTAACTATCAAGAAAAAGAAGCCGAAGCGAACTTCTTACCAATTGATTATTGAACGATTCATTATGTATATAGAGTTAATATGGATTAAGATTTAGTTTTGATTATTTGGTTTTGTTATTGTTTTCCCCCTAAAATACTTAATTATCGAGAATATATCGTATTAAGTATTAAACAAGGAATACTTATAAGGATAAGTCTAGTATTAATTAACAAATAATAAGGGGAGATCTAGAACAATTTGCACTACTAGTTAAAAATAGGAGATGTATTAATTATATATCTATTGCATGGGAACCAAAATATAAACTGGAGGATATGAAATCCTAAGAAACAGCTAGAGATATCGCTGTATAGAACTAGGATAGCTAATTGAGACTGAAGGAGAAGTCCACCCTTTCTTTCCTTCTCTCTTTCCTTTCTTTTGTTTTTTAAGGCTAATACAAACAAACAAACAAATAATCAAATTCAGACGGATGATGATGACAAGTTGAATAACGAAATAATTGTTTGCTGTGTCTTAAATATTGTAATTTCTAGATCTTTATCCTCTTCTTTCTCTAATTCTTTTTCTTTATTTTAACTCTTAAATTTCTTATCAGCATGATATAGAAATGATGTTACCTATGTGGTTGTTTAAACATTGTCTTTTTTGTTTTAATCAATAAAGATACTTTATACAAAAAAAAAAGTTTGTGTTCTGAAACCTGGCTAAGATGGTAGTGGGGATTCGACCTTAATGTCCTAATCGGGACCCCTAGAGCTGCAAGGACACAACGCGTGACAGAACGAAGGCGAGGGTGACCCTCCACACTGCAAGCCCAGTGTGTAGCACCAGAGGAACAGCAAGCAACAGAAGGGAAGAATTCGAGCCAGAAGAGCTTCTGCGGGGCACGGCGTTATGAGAAAAAGGTATCCGCTCCATCGGTGAGTGACCTTAGCTCGCTGTCTTGTTGCTCCCTCTGTGCAAAGGGTGTCATGATCCTTGGGTTGAAAATCACTATCATAGGAAACTGCAATTGGACCACAGTGCGAAGCACACACGACTCCGCTATGTCCAAGGATCTTTTCACACATAGCTTTTCCTGTGGTTCTTCTCCGAGCCTCCTGGCGTTCTCGTTTACCATTTGTTTTCTTCCCACTCTCGATCCGACTTGAGAACAGTGGTGGGATCCAGAAATTTTAGTAACAGGTTCCCATGGTGGTGGGATTCAAACTGTGGCGTAGCGCCAATGGGGCTGGGCGGGACACGGCGGGGGCGTGGCCAGGCATTCCAGGGGCGGGGCATTGCTGGGCGGGGCTGTGGCAAGGACGCAGCTGCGGGAAACAAATGCACGCAGGTGCAGGCTGCCACACACGCCGGTGCACCTCCTGCTAGGCGGCTTCAAGTTCTGCGCTCTACTGCTGAGGAGCGGAGGAGGAATGTAACTAAGGCAAAAATCACGTGGCAAAATCACCCATTAGTAACCCCCTCTCGGCACACACCAATAATTAGTAACCTAGTCTTGGAAACCTGTGAGAACCTGCCAGATCCAACCTCTGCTTGAGAAAGAACAGCGAAGCAATGAGGAAACTGTGGGGAAAAGACGTAGAAAACGAAGGAGTTGGGAGAGCGCAGAGAAAAAGTGCGCTAGAATCCGGCACACGAGGAATGGGAAGTCCTCTGTGTAAAAATGCCCTGGCTGCCGAGTTGTTTCTGGGCCCATGTCAGGGGATGTTTTTGCTTTTGAAGCCTTAATCCAGGGGTCCCCAACCTTTGTGAGCCTCTGGGCACCTTTGGCACCCTAGCACTGCATAGGGAGCACAAAATGGCTGCCACAAAATGGCTGCTGCGGCTTAGCTTCAGTCTTACAATGAATATCTTGGTGATAAAGTGGCAGCTGCTGCCAAAGCAATATATATTTTTTAAAAGCTTAACCTTGCTTCACCCACTTAAAAAAAAAACTTAGCAGGAACTGTAGTTCCAACAGGCATCGTGTTTGGGACACCTGCCCCAATCAGTGCCTGAAGGATCACCTTTTCTCATAGGATCACCTTTTCTCATAGGATCACCTTTTCTCATCCCCACTGCCAATTAATCCCGGGATACTCACCCGAAACATCCAGGTTTCACAACAAATTCCCCACAGCTGAACCACCGAACACAGATTCATCCTGGTTCTGGCGCTTCCCCCCATCATGTGTTTTTCCTGAACCTTCATGAATGTGAACCTTTTACATCTCCAATCCAGATCGGTGGGGAGGTTTGAAGGTCTAATATGGTTTCAAATTTCCCGTCGTAGAGAGTGACGCAAATGCCTTCCAGCCAATCAAAGTGTGGCAGGCAGTGTGCAATGTGCGCGCAGCCTATTTTTTGTTTTGCTCGGCTTTTTTGTTTTGCTCGGCTGAGGCTATCGTTGGAACGTGTGCATGAGGGAACGAGAACCGCTCTAACGTGGGCACGGGAGAACGGGAACCGCTCAAACGTGGGCACAAGGGGCCAATCAGAAAAAAACCTGCATAGGCGGGGATCGCGCGTATGCGTTTACGTGTTCACGTTACCACATACTGTCGTGACAAAAAAAGTTCCCGCCCCTACACAGCGCGACAGCCAATCAGGATAGACCCTCTAAGCCGATCACGTGTAAGTGGGGATTGTCACATTCTTTGAAAACGAGATAAGCATAGATGCAGTGGGGGAAGTTGAAACCTCAATGAAAAGGTGCCGTTTCTTTTGAAACCTGGTTGTATCTGTATTTAATTTTCAGTGGGGATTCGGCCATAGTTAGAACTGCTCAGGCACGGAGATCATCACTGGTGGTCTTTCTACAGTCTGAAGTGTGCTGGCAGCTAGAAGGGGAGGGGGCTTCTCAATCGCATGGCACAGCTTTCTAATTCTCTCCCAAGGAAGCCCACCTGGCCTTGCCCCTGCTGATTTTTAAATCTGCTTTTAGGAAGGCTTTTGATGGGTGCATGGCTGAAACATAATCATGGACTGTATCATACTTGGCCGATTTACTTTTAAGCAACAAAACGAAAATCTACCTTCTTTTTTTGGTCCGGGGTGGGGGTGGGGGGCAGCTTTTAAAATAACAAGATGGGTTTGACCTTGTTGTTTTAACTTACTCTGCAAGGGGACAGAAGGATACGAATGCTTTTAATAAACAGACACAGCCCCCAAGTTTGAAACGCGCCGAAGTTACCATGAGGTCTAAAAAGTAACTCAAGTACATTCTCTTAAAATGTACTTAAAATGCTCCTGGTTTAAACATTTTGAAAGTTACGTTTGAAATATACCCAGTGGTGGGATCCAAAAATTTTAGTAACAGGTTCCCATGGTGGTGGGATTCAAACTGTGGCGTAGCGCCAATGGGGATGGGCGGGGCACAACGGAGTTGTGGCTGGGCATTCCGGGGGCGGGGCATTGGCAAGGACGCAGCTGCTGCGCCGGTCCTTGGGCAGGAAACAAATGCACGCAGGCGCAGGCTGCCAGGCACGCCGGTGCACCTCCTGCTAGACTGCTTCAAGTTCTGCGCGCTACTGCTGAGAGGAGGGGCGTAACTAAGGCGAAAATCATGTGGCAAAATCACCAATTAGTAACCCCCTCTCGGCACACACAAATAATTAGTAACCTACTCTCGGGAACCTGTGAGAACCTGCTGGATCCCACCTCTGAATATACCCCAAAAATGGGCCTTTGAAGCTGCTGGAAATCTTGCATTCCCCCATCGCCCCCCCCAAACCCTCTTCTCTGCCCAATATTTGCAAAAAAACTCTCTTCTCTCCCAGTATTTGAAAAGTTGGCTTGTGCTATGTTGCAACGTGGTACATCAGCCACTTCCAAAGATTGTTCACTGAAAATGAACAGATGCTTCAAATAAGGTTTTTTGGAAACCTTGGGAGTCAGGGGGAGGAACCAGGTAATTTTGCCTTCATCAAATGTTAATCTCACCCACCCCACCCTACTTAGCTGGTTTGTCTCAAACTTTTCAAAACATTCCACCTTAGCAAGGTGAGTCCCAAATTTGCCGAGAACTTAGCCGAAAACAAAAAACCTGGCAACAAGCTAAGCATTCTATGAGCTTCCCCAGAAAAATATTGCATGTAAGAACAAGGCTCATGGTTGCCAGTGATATTCCTCCACTGTTTTACCAGACGAGGAACCCAAAACATTCATATTTGGGTGGCTTCTTTTCTAGACGAATGTGCAGTACTGTCAGTGCTCATTTCTGAGAAAATACCTTGTAAATATACAATGATGTGCCCCCTGCCCCATCCACTAATATAACCGACTAAAGCTCCCATTTTTACCCACTCCAAAGCAGCAGAAAGCAACACTCCCTTCTCTGTATTATCAACCAGGGAGCAAGCTTGTTTTCTGCTGCCTCAGAGACGAGAACATGGAGTAATGGATTCAAGGTGCAGGAAAAGAGATTCCCCCCAACATTAGGAAGAACTTCCTGACCGTCAGGGCTGTTCGACAGTGGAATTCACTGCCTCAGAGTGTGGTGGAGTCTCATAAGAACATAAGAACAAGCCAGCTGGATCAGACTAGAGTCCATCTAGTCCAGCTCTCTGCTACTAGCAGTGGCCCACCAGGTCTCCTTCTTTGGAGGTTTTTAAACACAGCCTAGATGAACATGTGTCAGGAGTGCTTGGATTGTGTGTTCCTGCATTGCAGGGGGTTGGACTTGATGGTCCTTGAGGTCTCTTCCAACTCTATGATTCCACTTCGGAGGTACCAATGCTAACGTCCCATGAATAGCTTCAGTGTCTGAACGTGCCTTCCACCTTGTTTGCAAAACTCCTACTATTATGGGTAATCATATCTAGGAGCCTCCCTTTCCTTGTCAGGGGCGTCCATCCCCTCTGGGTTTTTGTTCTGTTCTTGCCTGCTCTTGTTCCGGTTCCGCTCACTTACTCCAGAAAGGCTGAGAAGAAACTAATTAGAAAGGGCTGGCATCGGAACCTCTGGAGCAGGCTGGCGAGTGAAAATCAGGAGCCCTGCCACAAGAAAAAAAAAATCAATTTTACAGTTATAGGAGCAGAATGAATGGAGGTGGTGGATTCAAAGGCTGGAAGAAAAGAGAGGAGAGATCATGCCAGTGTGAAGAGAGCAGGAACGCAGGGGCAACCTTGCGCTGCTGAGACCCAGGTCTTGGTGCTTCCCAGGCCAGAAGTAGGGTCTGGCAGATCTCCCAGAATTACAACTGATCTCCAGACTACAGAGAGCTGTTCCTTTAGAGACTTCGGAGGGTGGTATTCCAACCCTACTGAGCTCCCCTCCGCTCCAAATTTGACCTTCTCCAGATTCAACCCACAAACCACCAGGAATTTCACATCCCAGAGGTGGTGATCCTATTCCAGACATTACCCTAAAGAACCACTGCTATATCCAGAAAGAGATTCCCTCTAGAACAGGCTGACCAGACGTCCCACTTTTGGCGGGACAGTCCCGCCTTCAAACAATTTGTCCCGCGTCCCACGGGTTATTTCAATAGTCCCGATCTTTGGGAGGGTGCCGCACTGCCTTCTGGGGCGCAAGGCAGTGCGGCAGCCTCCCATGCGCGCGGCTGCAGGAGCACGGCCTTCTGGGGCTTGCCGTTTCCCGCCCTGTGACAGGGCGGGAAATGGCAAGCCCCAAAAGGCTGTGCTCCTGCGGCAGCCTCCCGCGCGAGCGGCCGCAGGAGCGCACTGCCTTCTGGGGTGCTCAGGAGCAGGGCCTCAGGAGCACGGCCTTCTGGGGCTTGCCGTCTCCCGCCCTGAACCGGCCACCTACCCCCCCGTCCCGGTTCACCATCTGGTCACCTTACTCTAGAAGCACCACATGAACACTAGGGCCGCTTCCGCACACGCAGAACAATGAACATTCAATCCACTTCCACAACTGTTTGAAAGTGGATTTTGCTATTCCGCACAGTAAAATCTAGCTTCAAAAATGAATTGAAAGTGGACTGAAAGTGCATTATTCTGCATGTGCGAAAGGGGCCTAAATAAGACCCAGCCTGGTATGCTGGTCAAAGGGCTGGATCAGAACAGTCGAATTCAAATCCCTGCTCTGTTTCAAAACTCCCTGAAATGGATCTGCCTCAACCTAGCCGACATCCCAGGGATACTGTGAGGATAAAATAAAGATGGAACACCACCCTCAGCGTCTCAGAGTAAAGACAGAATAACAGTGTTTACAACAAACTTCAGCTACGTCGCTCTGCCCGGCCTGCTGTTCTTATCAAGCCTCTGAGCGAACTCATCCTGTGGTGTTTTATCTCCTGCCCTACAAATGCATCTAATTATTGCACAGTCAAGAGAGAACATACCCGAACAGAACTTTGATACCTGCCAATATATATTCCACAAAGTTTCACATCTACTTAGGAGGGGATGCTGGCGTGGTGCCGTGATTACGAGTAGTGGACTCTGATCTGGAGAATCGGGTTTGATTTGCCACTCCTCCACTCCCCCTGAGTGGTGGACTCTAATCCAATGAACCAGGTTTGTTTCCCAATTCCTCCACATGAAGCCTGCTCCCTCCCTCCCTCACTGCTTCACAGGCGTCCCTCCCGAAGCTGCGCGCTCGGTGGAAGAGGACGACCATCCCAGATAGAAGGAGTATACCGCTCTTCAGTCAAGGGTATACGATAGCTGCACCCCTCTGCTAGAACCTCCTCCGTGAAGCCTGCTCAGTGACCTTGGGCTAGTCACAGTTCTCTCAGAACTCTCTCAGCCCCACCTACCTCACAAGGTGCCTGTTGTGGAAAGGGGAAAGGAAGATGATTGTGAGACTCCTTAAAGGGAGAGAAAAGAGGGGTATAAAAATAACCCTTCTTCTTCCCCATGAACCCAATACCAGTTCCCGCTATCCCTTGTTCTGTCATCAGTTCCCAGATGCCCATGATCTAGCCAACATACAATTTGTACGCACGTACTTGTACTCTGATTTTGCCAGACCGGCCCATAGTGGGCGGGCAGGGGGCTCTATTTTAAGACAGTGGTGTGTCTACCCCTCCTGCCAACCCGTGGGGTGGCTAGCAGTGCAGAGCCAATATGGGGATCCATTCCCTTTGCACTGGCTTGTGTACTCACAAGGACACAGTAGAATCCTGTCTAGACTTGCCCTCACCCACATCTGCTTTGCAAATAGCCACCGCATCTTTCCTAAAGGAGAACATAACACCCTCACCCTGGAGAGCATTTCCATCTCCAGCCCTGGACTATGCACACTACAAAGACAAAGGATTCGTTTATGTGTTTGCCCTCAGTGTTCCTGTCAACATTGCATTAATCCAAGAACTCCTCCCTCTGACTAATCTCTCTGACGACCGCCTTATTTACATTGTCATTGGTACAGAAAGCTGTAATTTAATCAGCTACCTTCCCTCTTCTTGGGCACTCCCACGCTTGGCTCATCAAGCTAATGCCTCAAACATCAGATTAGCAACTCAACACTTACGGTTGTGGCAAGGCCTCTTGCCTTTCCCCAAAAAGGAAGGACTCCTCTTAGTCCTGGGAGACTAAGGGCCACTCTGCAAAACCACGAGGATCCCTTTTTCCCTATAAGAAGCCCCTCTTCCAGTAGCCTGTGTTCAATATCTCTGGAAATCTCTCTGTCTGTTGATCTCACCCCACAACGTGTTATTCTTCCTGCTCCCAGAGCTAAGCGTGGGCCGCTCAGCTCTGTTCATCGGACCTTTCTGCTCCAGGATCAGGTGACTATAGCTCTTACTCCCCAATTCCCTTCTTCTATTCTAAACCTATCCACTCAGCACTGATTATCTCCTAGGACTGTGTGTGTGTTCTGCTTGTGTACCCCTATTACCCCCAAATAAAACTGTTAAACTTTATTTTGCTCTCTTGAGGAATTTCTTGCAAAAGCTGATCTTGACATACGTAGGCAACACAGACCCTGAGCTTGCCTGACCTTTTGCTAAGCCAAGAGATTGCTCTCACTAATTCAACCACTCTAAAAGGGACAGACTCCTGCCATTTGGGGGTAACGCCGAGTACCATCCCCGCAATCATACAGCGCTGGTGTGTTCTCCTGCCACTCCCAGCTATAAATTTCTCTGCTGTTTTGCTGACACCAGAGCATCCACAGAGAGACAGGAAACAAATGCTTCTGGGATGCCCAGACCATACGAACCAGAGATTCCCTTCCCTCAGCAATCGGCCCCTTCCATTTCGCTCGATGGATGAGAGCCGGCTTGCCTCATGAGTGCCAGTTGAACTTCCTAATGTACTCGGGTGCTTGATTGATTTCCTGAAGAGCTCCTTTTCCTCAGCACGATAGAGGCACAGAGAAGCCGTAAATCTGGGATCGCAAGACAGCGCATTTTCCGGCACACACCGCTGCTATCCCACAAACCACAGGCAACCTTTTGCAAAGGGAGAAAAAACAAAACAAAACAACCGTAGCTCCCACCTGCTTTGTCAAGCTCTCAGTGAATCCTGGTGTGGATTTAAAATGTGAGCAGTCAGAGCTGGGTCCTGCGAAAGACGGTCTTTTCGGGCCACAGCTGAGCTCTAGAATATTTTAAGCAACAGCAGAAACCAGCAACTCTGAGCATGAACAGAGGGCCTTCCCCTTTCACTAGGGACGCAACCAGAGATGTCAACATACTTCCCTTTCCTAGAATGTCTACCGTGTTTTTATTTCACCTTTCCTCGAAGGAGATCAAGGAAGCATGCATGGTAATCCCAGCTGCCGGGGAGGCTGAGGCCGGCGGATCGCGTGAGCTCAGGAGTTCTGGGCTATGCCGATCGGGTGTCCGCACTACGTTCGGCATCAATATGGCGAGCCGGGGGGAGCCTCGGCTCGCCAGGTTGCCCAAGGAAGGGTGAACAGGCCCAGGTCGGAGACGGAGCAGGTCATGGTTCTATCTATTTGATCCTTACAACAACCTTGCAAGGTAAATTAGACAGAGTAATGAAGACAAGTGGATTACAAAAGGCCCTAGGGTCTGCATGGAACCACTGCAAACCGAGGCATTGCCGACGGCGAACAGAAAGCCTAAATGGACCCTGTCCAAGAAAATCCCCCCACCAGATCTCTGTGCACTGAATTCATACGCCTCCCCATGCCTCCAATCCCACACTGCTGACTCGTCGCTCAAAAATCTATTGGTTTTTTTGATAGATAATTCTGTACGGTCTTCCACTTTGGGGTCAGGCAGATGTTAAGAAAGCCCATTTCCCCTTGATGGAGGGGGTTAACTGCCTTGTGCCCCGCGTGGCTATCTTTGCCGGCAAGCTGGCAGGTTTCATTCCATTTTTGGGGGCGGAAAAAAACTTATCAGGAAAGGAGCTGTAAATAAGCAAGGAGCAGACAGGAGACCCAAAACACAAAATTATATGTACACTAAATTCCAAAGTATGCACACGCACGCACGCACACACGTACAGCCCGTGGTTGGGTATTTTCCTCACTGGTAGGTTTTTGCAATTTTTAGACTGAATGGTCTTATTCCTCACCCCTGCCCAGTCCTACATGCTTTAAATGCGAAAGCACAGGTTCCCAAATTTAACAAGGTTTTCGTATTCAATCCTGCTGCCCAACACATGCAGTGCAACCTGATTCTACGCATATTTACACAGAAGTAAATCCCACAGTGCTCAATTATGCTCGCCAGCCACAGCCTGCCACTGGGACTACCGTGCTGACCCCCAAACAGCCTCATTTTCTTCTGTCCCACTCCCCCGCAACAGCAAAGGCCAAAATCCTAATATCTCCTACTGACCGCCACCGCACTGTTTTCCTTGCAATCAACGGAAGGAAAGATGAGCAGTCCAAAATCCAAACCGAAGAACAGGATAATCATCCATCCTGTTTTGGCTGGGTTTGTTTTAAGAATCTTGAACATTTAAAAGAACAATCATCATCATCATCATCATCATCATCATCATCATCATCATCATCATCTTCTTCTTCTTCTTCTTCTTCTTCTTCTTCTTCTTCTTCTTATTATTATTATTATTATTATTATTATTATTATTATTATTATTATTATTATTATTATTGTAGATTTCACAGCTGCCAGATCTTTAGCTGGTTGTTGGCCTTCATTACAATTTGAGCCTCACCCAGAAGCCTAGGAAGTTGTGATGTATCGGCGTAGTATTCGTGTGGATCCCAGCAGGGCTGCCTTCTGAATTTGACAGATGTTAATTTTGTCAATTCGAAGATGTTTCAAGTGCTGCCCTAGTGTTTTTGGGATGGTGCCCAGCATGCCGATTACCACTGGGACGACCTCAGCTGGCTTGTGCCATAGACGCTGAAGCTCGATTTTCAAATCGCAGTATCTAGTGACCTTCTCGTGTTCTTTTTCAATGACCCTGCTGTCACCGGGGACTGCTATGTCAATGATGCTCACATTATTATTATTATTATTATTATTATTATTATTATTATTATTATTATTATTATTATTATTATTATTATTATTATTATTATTATTATTAATTGGTTTTGTACACCGCCCTCCCCTAGAGGGCTCTGGGCGGTGCACAACATACTGATATATATAAATAGAGGACAGTTTAAAACATAACAAAATACAACTATAATGAAGCTTTACCAGGCATGTAGGGGGGTGGTGGTATGGTACAGATTTGGTGGGGTAGAGGTGAGCCTGCCTCAAACGTGGAAGCAAATTTTGAGAAAACTGTTGTGCATAAACAGAGGAACTTGCTGCGACAGCATGCGCATGGTTAATCTGAAAAGTTGGTTTTTTAAAAAGTTTTAGAGTAAGAGGTGGTTTCTGCTTTCAAAAGTAATCTTATGGGGGGAAGGGAGTGTGAGTACCTGTTTCTTTCCCACAAGCTTCTCACAATGTCTTATCACCTGACGTGGTATCTCTCATTTTAGTAAAGGTAATTTCCATCTTGCTAACCTTTCCTGACCCATCTCTCGGCTGTCCTACCACTGGTTTCTTCCTGCCCGTCGGATGCCTTTTTTTTATCCTTCCAGACAAGATTTTCTTCGCTTCTTCCGACGCAAGGAAAAAAGTTTGGCTCTCTAATCCCCCAATTGTCCCTCGCCGGTTTTACATCCATTTCTAAAGCCCTTCATAATAGATTTAATTTTTAAATAAATCTTGGGAAGGTTATTATCGGATATTTCAGCTTTTAATTAAAAACTATAAACTCGCCGGGGGGCCGTGCCTTCTGAAGGCACAAGCTGGCACGGCCTGGCATCTCTTTCATGTCGAACGGAGCCGGGTGTTTTTTTTTTACGCCGAATGAGGATTTAACCCGGTATGTGGAATTCTACTTTATTTTTTTTTATCCTGTGGTTTTCATGCATGAGGCTGGATTTGGCTTAGGAGATGTAGACGCGCAGCGTCGCAGATTAGATAGGGAGAAAATTAGGGGCAGGAGATGAAATAAACAAGCCCAAAATCAACAAGAGGAAAAAGCTTGTTTTTCCTCCTCGTAAAATACACACACGCGCACAAAAATACACTTAAGATATTCAGGATTGTGTTTCACAGATGCCTAGTGGGTGCGTCCTACCAGGTTAAGCTTCCAAGAGAGACCCTCCCCCCAAAAAACATTTAAATAGCCATTATTTTAAAACAAGATATCCTTTTAACTTTCCTTCAACCTCATAGTGTTCTCCAGAAACATACCTCTGGTTTTCTGAGAAGCCGCCACACAGGAAAACAAAGCCAAGGATAAGTCGAATCCCAGATCCATTTTTGTTGGGAGTGTATATTCCATAAATCTGCACAAAACCTAGAACAGTGATGGCGAACCTTTTCGAGACCAAGTGCCCAAATTGCAACCCAAACCCCACTTATTTATCGCAAAGTGCCAACACGGCAATTTAACCTGAATACTGAGGTTTTAGTTTAGAAAAACAGTTGACTCCGAGGCGTGCTTTACTTGGGAGTAAGCTTGGTGGTAGTCGGTGGCTTTGCTTTGAAGCAACTGTGCAACTCTTCCAATGGGTGAATCACAACCTTAGGAGGGTTTACTCAGAAGCAAACCCCATTGCCAGCAACCGAGCTTACTCCCAGGTAAAGGATCACGCTTTAGTTCTTCGCATGAAAATCAGTGGGGTTTAACAGCACTTAACAGGGTTACCTACACTGCCTCCCCAAAACTATGTCATAGGTTCAATGCTAATAATTGAGCCCAGCGGCCCAGGCCAGCCTAGATATGTGGGCGGGGGGGACTCTGTTTGTGTGTGCCCACAGAGAGGGCTCTGAGTGCCACCTCTGGCAACATAGGTTCGCCACCACTGACCTAAAATCTGGCAAGCAGGGGACGCAGCACCATGCTCCGAGCGAGCAACTGTTTTTAAAAAGAAAAGGTTCTAGCTCTCGGGGTCCAAGGGAAGTTCTGAAAGCAAGTGAGTAATACTTAGCCAAATGACCTCCTCAGAGGTCAGAGGAGGCAAGGAAATAATGTGGATTTCCTGTGTCTAAGCAGTTGGTACCCTGTCCTCTGGCCCTCCCACGCTTGCTAATATACATAAGTTTGACAGTCCACAAGTTCATTCCTGGCTTACGGTGTTTGTTGAGCACAATCACTGTGTGCAGACAAAGGTTTTTCACGTACAGGTATCTGTGACATGTCTGAGTTCTTATCCCCTCACTTCACCCCACCCCCAAGTTTTCTGGGAAGGTTGAATCCACTGCTTAACTTTAAACTGAGTATGGCGCCCCTGTTCGATACCATCAAGATTATCCTCCTATGGAGGAGTCCGATTGCTCCCCAGGGGAGGGTTTTAAAGGAAAGGATTTTCCGGGTGCCTTTATTATGAAATTACCGCTGTTTTAATGAAATTCAGTATGTTTTTATGTCGGAGTTTTATGGGCTGCTGTTGTTTTATTTGTATGGTTTGCCCCTAATTTATTTGTATTAATTGTTGTACAGCGCCCGGAGCCCCTCGGGGATAGGGCGGTATAAAAATCGAAATAATAAAAAAATAAATAAATAAAATAAACAACGGGATTCAAAATTGCAGTTACCTCTTCGAACCTAGAAATCATTTTCTCTGCATCTCAGAGGCTGTGCGAGTGTATCTGTTGACAGGGATTTTGCACATGTTCTGGATCACCCTTTCCTTTATTAGTTCGCCATCTGTATGACAAAACATGGGAGGAAACGGGGTTCAGTGGTTTCATTATGGCCATTCCAGACCTAAACCCCACAAATAAACAAGGGCTACAGGGTTCAAAACTGATCTCTGGGGGAAAATAATAAGGAATGTGATGTGTAAGAGGCCAGGAAATAGGAGTATATGTAAGAGTTTAGAAAAGCCCAGCTTAGAGGGGAAAAAGAACTTACTATTTCAGGAATGTCAGCAGAAAATTCTTAAATCCACACAGGGAAATGCAGCTGCAACAGTTTTGGAGAAATGCAGGGATGTTTCACATACTCTTTCCAACTAGCTGTCTTTAAAAGTCCCCCAAAGATTGGCTTCACTCTGCTGAAAGGGTAGAGAAAATACATTTGCAAGACTGAAGCACCTTCTCTCCCTGTCCCAATACCTTCAACAAATGTATAAAATTCAGTCCACCCTGCAGGGCCGTCGGTGACTCTCCTTTGTGACATCTCTCAGAAGATGATTAGCACCAGGATAATAAAAATGTGTCAAACCGGACAGTGTCTGACAGCAAAAATCAGAAGAGAGAGGTCCCTGCCCCCAAGGATCTAGCAATCTAACCTTAATTGTGCAGAATGGATATAGAGGTGAGAATGATTGACACGCCCCATTCAAACTGGAGGGACTTCCATATAGGCAGCGAGTCTGAAATCGTCTCGAGGGGGAGCAAAGACCAGCCCCTCAGTGAAATCAGATTGGGGGAGACAAACCACACTCTTGAGCACGTACAGAGAGACTTGCTAACAGTGCCGAACTTCCGTCCAAACCTCACTCGTTAGGAATTAAACGGATGAGTTTCCAGGCGAGTGGAGCCTCACCCCATGCTTAAACCTGAGCTCCTCTCTTTCTGCCATCCAAAGGAGGGGAGAGGGTTTACCTGTCCCAGTGACCTTAACAGCATCCATATCTACGGGCTTTCTGAGGCCTTTGCCCTGAACGGCCAACTACAAAACCTTCTGCAGAAACAAGACTGACAAAGGTAAGCATGAATGCACCGTAATGCCCGCAAGTGAAGCTGATGCTCAATGCACAGAGACTGGCCAAGGCACTTGTTTGGAGCTGTTGATTACCCGACCAGACATTATGTAGGGCTGCCATCTTCCAGGTGGGGTCTGGAACTCTCCTAGAATTACAACTGATCTCCAGCCTACTCTCCTAGAATTACAACTGATCTCCCCTGGAGAACATGGCTGGTTCGGAGGATGAACACTATAGATTTACAGCCCGTTGGGATCCCTCCCCTCCCTGTATCCCACCCTTCCCAGCCTCCATCCAAAAAATCTCCAGGAATTTCCCAAACCAGGAGCTGCCAAGCCTATGACACCACAAACGCCCCCCACTCTTCTCTTCTGGATATTAGGCCTTCACCAGGCACAGTTTTTGAACTTTCAACTCTATCTTCCTGTCCTTGTGACATGCTTTTTATAAAGAAATGGGAGAAGGAGAAATACAGGCCCTTTCCACACAAACCTTCTAAAACATTTTGAGGCAGGAAATAAAATGTTTCCTCCATGGAATTCTGTGTTGTTTTTACCCCCAAACGTTTTATTTCCAGCCTCAAAATGCTTTCAGTGAATCGTCTTTTAAAACGATTCTCTGGCTGAAATGTTTTGAAAACATCTTCACTTGCTGTGCGATCTATTGACCATGTGTCCTGTGCTTCTCTGCTTCCCTGAACTTCCTCCTCGGCGCCATATTCTGAGCTCGCTCTGTTTCCCCTCGCCTGTTTATTTGCAACATTTCTCTATCCTTTTATTTGGGGGGGGGGGGAAATCTTTGAAGCATTGACTATACAAGGAGCAGATAATACAGCACGAAGCTGAGAAGCATTGAAGAATCGATTCATCACAGAACTAAAAAAACGGGCAAAATCACGTAATGTCGGACAGGAATCATTCCGAGGGGGTGAGTGCGGACATACATCGTGGCAAGGGGTTTTTTTTGAAAACATTTTAGAGGATTTGTGCAAAAAGGCCACAGAATCCCATGTTCTGGGTTGTACGAACACTAGCGCATGGGCAGCAGCTAGGAGATGAATGAAGTACTATCTCCAGAGCTGCAGGAACTGCAGAATCGGGCCACATGCGTGACAATGTCAGTCCCAAACTGGGATGAGGATTGAGCGGTTGTGTTTAAACAGACAGAGACGGCAGGCCAGGGGAGCCGGCGGGAAGACTGCCACAGGACTAAAGAAGCCAAAGTTCTTTGGAACTCTCTTAGCCTCACCTGCCTCACAAGGTGTCTGTTGCGGAGACAGGAAGGGAAAGGAGCTTGTAAGCCACCTTGAGTCTCCTTACAGGAGAGAAAGGTGGGGTATAAATCCAAAAACACTCTTCTTAGGTGGGAGACCGCTAGAACAGGCCACTTGCTTTGAAAACCTCATGCGGTTGCCGTAAGTCAACTTGACAGCACTTTGTGCAGACATTATAGTTCACTGAGGCCTCTTTGTTCCCAACCCTCGCCAATCTTTACCCTCAGAACTCCAGGACTTTTATAACTTGGAGGTGGCAACCCTGGATGGAGGGGAGTCAAAGGGGAGAGCAAATGTTTTTACTGGGGCTGCTTCGGGCGTGACAAGAGAGGGCAAACGACTGAGAATGCTGAGGGAGGGGGGATGACTGAAAATGCCCAGAGCTTCCAAAGGGGGCCCACCCCACCACTGCCACCAACCAGAGCAAGGGCACAGCGGTGGGCTTTCCTCAGGCCACGGTGCTTTGGCAGCTGCCCGGCGTTGCCAACCTCTGATATCGACAGGTGGGCTTGAAACAGAACGTAGATAATACTTGGGAAGGGGGTGATGACGTGGCCATACCCCACAGCGTCCAGGTACAGGATACTTTGCCTTTTACTGCCTTTGGACAGTTGTTCCCCACAGCACCGAGGAGATGGGAAGGGGGGGAAATAAACCCCCCTTTCCACAAGGACAGTTTGCAAAACTGACTGGGGAAAAGCTCCCCTGAGACTGAATGGGGAGTTGAAAGCGAAGAGGATTCACCGCTTTGGTGGCTCAGGAGAGACCAAACAGTTGTGTACCTCGGAGGTGGGAAGAGGGGGGGGGAGAAAAGCGTTGTCTCTCTGCGACACTGCTCTCCTTCAAAAGCCACTGGAGCCCCGTGGGAGTCCGGCGGCACCAGTAGGTACAAATAGACCTGAAGAAAGGCACGGTTCTTATCTTTCTCTCTCTTTTCCCCCCTCTGTGTCCTTTGGAAGGACATCCACTTCTTCCATACCTCCAGCCGGCTTCATGAGAATGCCTTAGTTTCTTCCTCTAGTGAGGGCTGCGGAACCGGATCGAGTGAAGCCGGGAATCCACAAAGGCGGACGAGCGGAGAGAAGGAATAGGCCCCATCCTTGACCCGCCTTCCATCCAGCGTGCTCAGGGCAGCCTGCTTTGGTTCTCCTTCAGTGCTCTGGGAAATAGGCTAGGCCGGGAACGGTTGAATGGCCTGTGGAGTTTGTGGACGAGCTGGGATTGAATTTGGGCTTCTTTAGTCCTGTGGCAATCTTCCTGGCGACTCCCCTGGCCGGCCGGCTCTGTCTACATGAACACAACCGCTCAATCCTCATCCCGGTTTGGGACTGACTGACAGTTTCTGACCTAGTGTTCGTACAATCGAGAACATGGGATTCTGTGGCCCTTTTTGCACAAATCCCCTAAAACATTTTCACACACACCACGATGTACGCCCGCACTCACCCCCTCGGAATGATTCCTGTCCAACATTATGTGGTTTTGCCCGTTTTTTTAGTTCTGTGATGAATCGATTCTACAATGCTTCACAGCCTCGTGCTGTATTCTCTGCTCCTTGTATAGTCAATGCTTCAAAGATCCCCCCCCTCAAATAAAAGGACAGAGAAATGTTGCAAATAAACAGGCGAGGGGATACAGAGCGAGCTCCGAATATGGCGCCGAGGAGGAAGTTCAGGGAAGCAGAGAAGCGCAGGAAACATGGTCAATAGATCGCACAGCAAGTGAAGATGTTTTCAAAACATTTCAGCCAGAGAATCGTTTTAAAAGACGATTCACTGAAAGCATTTTGAGGCTGGAAATAAAACGTTTGGGGGTAAAAACAACACAGAATTCCATGGAGGAAACATTTTACTTCCTGCCTCGAAATGTTTTAGAAGGTTTGTGGAGCTCTCAGGCAGCTGGGCTGGGAAATGCCACGTGAAGAAAGCAACCTTAGCTGGCATCACATGCAGAACGGCATGCAAGCAGCAACCACGGGGGTCTGAGATGCTTTCCACGCTGGGACGAAACGAAACTGTGTCATTCCCTTGTTGCTGCTGCAGTTGCTGAGACAGTGCAGCTGTAAGAGGCCTTTCACATGGCAGGTTTCCCCGATCCTGTACCCTAACAGCGGCCACCTTGCCCTATGCCATCAGGGCTTTTTCAGTATTTTTTTTTCCAAAATAAGCAATTGAATATTGTTCTAAAAATATACTCGTCTGTTTGAGGTTCTCTGAATCCTCAGCTTTCAATTTACAAAAAACAAGCAAGCCTCTGGCTCCTTTAATTGCTAGAACTCCGTCTTTCCCTTTATACCTCTGCAATTAAAGGGGCTAGAAATGTATATTTTGTTTTTAAAAAAGAAGAAAGCTGGGAATTCTGCATGTAAATCCCCATTCTGCTGGAACGCTTGCTGGGTGACTTTGGGCCTGTCATTCTCAGCCTATTTTACCTCACAAGATTGTTGTGAAGGTAAAATGGGGAAAGGGAACTTATGTCACACCTTGAACTCCACCAAGGAAGTGACGGGGAAGATAAAAAAACGTACAAGATGGCTGGGTTTTAAATCTGCAAACCTTCTTTGACAGGAGGGTTGGATTACCCATAAATAAACGCACTCCATCCTTACATTGGTGATCTTATTTGCACGTTACTGCCTTAACTCATTGCTTACTTTTAATGTCGGGTCAAACCCCCTTCAAAGACTTTAATAGACTCCTAAAGACTTTAATCGTGCCATTCAGCCTTTGGACTAGTTTGGCAGGTGGAAGGGAGAGGGGAAGAGATGGAGGGGGAAAAAAATTCCATTTGTATCTCCCTCTTTAACTCTCCGAGCTGTCGGATTATGGCCCGTTTTTCCAAGCCAGAGAGTTCTAATAGGGAGAGCCCGGTAGAGCGTCCCTCCGTTCTCCCTCCATGATTGTTTCTCTCTCTAGGTATCCCACATTATATCTGGACGAGCAACTCCAGCGTGATCTTTATGAATGTTGCACAGCGTGGTATGTAAAATACACAGGCCTGGCGAGAGTCTTTTTTTAAACAAAATAATAATAAGTCCATCTGTTCTCCGAGAAACAATGGGTGGGGGGAGAAGTGGGAAAAGAAAAAAAGCTATTTATGGGGTCTTGCTGACGGCGAAAGGATAATTGAACGAGTCGGGAGCCTTCCACTGGAATCTCCTGCATCTTCCCCTTCCACAATAGGAAACAAAGGATGCTCTCTCTTTTTTTTTAGCGGTAGACTGCTAGGTAAGAATAATTAAGAATGCAATGCGTGTTAATGGAAGAGGCGAGGTAAGTTTTCATTTCTGTTCCTCTCGGGGTGCTACGAGATGTCAGCAGCGGCCTTCCACAAAAATATGTATGTGCCTGGCAAAGATGTTTTCCTCCCTGCTGAATAAACTCCCTTGGGGTCATAGGATGCCGATACAAGACTAAATCCAAACTAGGATTACCAGTTCCAGGTGGCGAAATAGCTGGAGATTTTGAGGGTAAAGCGTGAGGAGGGTGGGGTTTGGGGACTGTAAGGACACCAGTGGGTTATTATAATGCCAGAGGGTCCTCCTTCCAAAGTTGCCATTTTCTCCAAAAGAACTGATCTCTGTGGTCTCATGATCACCTGTAATTCTGAGAGATATCTAGTAGGATAGCAACCCTAGACAAAACCTCTATTGTCACCCCTCCCAAAAAAGTTTGAGAACTGGGGTACTGTGTGGTTTCTGGGCTGTATAGCCGTGTTCCAGCAGCATTCTCTCCTGACGTTTCGCCTGCATCTGTGGCTGGCATCTTCAGAGGATCCTCTGAAGATGCCAGCCACAGATGCAGCAGGAGAGAATGCTGCTAGAGCACGGCCATACAGCCCGCAAACCACACAGTACCCCAGTGATTCTGGCCGTGAAAGCCTTCGACAATAAGTTTGAGAACTATTTTCCTTTATTAATATGTTTAGAATAATGTTTGTCTAGGAATTCTTGTTACGCTTAATCACAATGGACCTTATAACCGACTAGAAGAGAATAACGGTTGACTCCTAAGCCCAGTTATGACTTAGGGGCACCCAGCCAGGATGGCAGGGAGGGACATAAGGATTGGGGGTCCTCTGCTGGATCAAAACTCTCATAAGACCCAAATGCAGAGGAGGGCTTACTGACTAGAAGAAGGCATGCTTAGGACACTAGCTCACGCAGATATGCAACAGGCAGCCTCCTCTGAGGCTCAGAGTAGATAATATTGAAGCATTCCCAGATTTGGATTGATTGAATATTTCAGTCTTACTAGATGGGCAGAATTAGTTACTTCCTAGTGAGGCTGCAAGAACAGCAAATCATGCAGAGACTCAACAGGGAGCTTCTCATCCAATTAGCAATGATTTGATCTGCTGCAAAAAAGCATGTTTGAAAAGCACACCTTCCTCAGAATTACCATCGTCTCTCAAGTTAAGCATCCCATTTGTTGCACAGAATTGAGGATTGGTTCAAATTGTAAAACAAGCTGCATTTGAAACAGTTTTGCTTTATGCGGATTCAAACTACAGTCTGAGGAAGAAGTATTTAGAGTCTCATTTACAGCATGTGATTAAACACCAATGTGTCCACTAAGCTATGGGGAATGCTAGAGAAGCAAGCCGCATCATTCCACCAGTGTTTTCCTGAGCGTTTTTTGGGGCCACCATACAAGAACGTAGGTAAGGGTTTTTTTCCCCAGGTTCAAACCCCTGGGTGGTATCAGGAGAGTCTCCTAAAGATACCCTGAAAGTTTGGTGCTGCTAGCTTAACAATTGAACCCCTGACAGCAGGCACCCCACAAATTTCCCCAGATTCTCCTTTTAAATCCACCCCCTTTGGCATGGATTTAAAGAGAGAATCTGAGGTCCCGAGTTTAAACATTGAAAGTGATGCTGTTTCAGGGTGGGGGATAATCCACCCCAAAACAGCATCACTTTCAATGTTGTTTTAACTGGGGACCCCAGATTCTCCCTTTAAGGTGGATTTAAAAAGAGAATCTGGGCTCCCTAGTTTACATACCATTGAAAGTAATGCTGTTTGGGGGTGGATTCCAGCATCACAACGGCCACCCATGGGGGGAGGCTCCATTTTCCCTAGCTATGCCTCTGCCCAGAGGGGAGGGCAGAAGGGATTGCCAGCCGCCGGCTGGGAGCCCAGCTGGTGGGCGAGGCGGGGCAGGGGAGTCTGCCGTCCCCAGCCTCGGATAGTTGCTTTTATAAGCACTGAGGCCAGGGGACGGGGCTTGGAGAGGCATGGCCCCGCCCCCGAACCCCCCCCCCCATAAAAATCTATAACTACGTCACTGCCACCATATGCAATTTAGCAATTTAGCAAATCCCAGCATTTAATACATGTACTTCTCATAGTGGTTAAACATGCTCTAGATCACAGTTTATGAGTTTCAGGATTAAAAGGAGCAGGGCCTTTTCCAAAGTGGCCCCTTGTTCTTACCAAACATGCCACTCAGGAAGGTGCAATGAGTCAACCCCCGCTTTGGCCTTTCAGAATTTTATTTTATACTATTGAGGGTGCAGGTAAGGCAATGACTTTTCCTGCCTAGAGTTTTACTAGACTCATCTTGGCGATCTTTTAGCGTCCCATTGTTAAAGAATGTATTATCCTTAATGGAAACTGATGTAATTTAATGTTACTGTTTTGGATGCTTTCTCCAGAATGATGTAATAGTTAAGAGCAGCGGACTCTAATCTGGAGAACAGGGTTCGATTCCCCACTCCTCCACGTGAGCAGGTAGACTTTAATCTGGAGAACCAAGTTTGATTCCTCACACATTCACATGAACGGGCAGCCTCCAATCTGGTGAACTGGGTTTCATTCCCCAATGTCACATGAGCAGCGGACTCTAAATTGTTGAATGAGGTTTGTTTCCACATTTCTCTGTGTAATCGGTGGATTCTAATCTGGGGGAACTGGGTTTGTCTTCCCCACTCCTCCACATGAAGCCTGCTGGATGATTTTGGACCAGTCACAGTTCTCTCAGAACTCTCTCCCAGTCCCACCTATCCCACAAGGTGCCTGTTGTGGGGAGAGGAAGGGAAAGTGACTGTAAGCCATTTTGAAATTCCTTAAATATAGAGAAAAGTGGGGTATAAAACCCCCAAAGAAGAAACCAAACCGGATTTTCTGGAAACAAACAAAAACACCCAAACTCTTCTTTTAAAAAAAATAAAAATACCATGAAAAAGGAGTAAAGGCAGACAAATTCCTGGCTAAGAAAATGAGGGGCGGTTTGCCTTCTATCTAAATAATCTGAAATAGTTAATACATTTGCTAGGTATTATACCAGTGGTGGCGAACCTTTGGCACTCCAGATGTTATGGACTACAATTCCCATCAGCCCCTGCCAGCATGGCCAATTTGCCATGCTGGCAAGGGCTGATGGGAATTGTAGTCCATAACATCTGGAGTGCCAAAGGTTCGCCACCACGGTATTATACTATGCTCTAAACGTCCAATAAATCAGATAGCGATAAAATAAATTCCTACAAGAATATCTGGCTCAAACTATCTCATCTGGACCCATGAAGCTCACAGAGTGAACCAGCCCCACGGAAGTATTCAGCACAACCCAAAAAACTATCCCAGGCACAGACAGTTTTCCTGCTCAGTTTTATGTAAAATAAAAATAAAAATCCGATTCCCCAGCCCTCAGCAGACCTTTTAAATATGTTACCGGGAACATCCTGTCCCCCCGGAATGAAACTTCTAGAGTAGTCGTTCAAAAACCTGGAAACAATCTTCCGCAAGTGCAATCATATAGACTGATTTCACTCCATCAAAATGCTAAAATCCTCACGCCATAATTAGCATCCAGGCTTAATACCATCATTACCTGCTATATAAAAGAAGATCAAAAAGGTTTTATGCCGCAGCAGGGCATTGCTGATAGTAACCGTAGAACCTTAAATGTTTTCAACCATTGTAAACAAGTTGGAGCTACGGTTGCTAGTCTCCCCGCTAAGGTCAGGGATCCCAGGTTCCCCCACCCACCCACCAATCAGATGCCTGAAGGGGGGGCATGTGGTAGGGGAGGGTCATTGTTGCCCACATGGGAATGTCACTTCCAGCATGCAACAGAAGTTATATCATATTCCTAGTTAAGCTCTGGTATTTTGGGGGTGGGGGGTGGGGGAGAGAATGGCTTCCACCATAGAATTTTTGTCTAAATACCAGAGCGACTCTGTGGCACCAGTGATGTAATAACGTTACTTCTGGTGTTCACCAGAAGTGACGCTGCCACCACCTGAAATGTAAGCACCCCCTAGCTTCTCAGGGGTCCCTGGTAACCCTAGTTGGAGCCCTGACCTGGATAGACGTATCTCATTAGACCTTGGAAGCCAAGTAGCAGGGGTCTGCAACCTGTGGCTCTCCAGATGTTCATGGACTACAATTCCCATCAGCCCCCGCATGGCCAATTGGAGAGCCACAGGTTGCAGACCCCTGGATTAGACCTAGTTCACACTTGGATGGACGAGCCCCGGGGTTGTTGCTCTGCAGAGGCAGGCAATGGCAAAGTATTTCTGTTCGCCTTTTGCCTTGAAAACCCCATGAAGGGTTGTTGGGTACTAATAGTACGTTGGGCACGATGGAGGACACGTTCCACCACCACTACCACCACCACCACCACCTCCACCACCACCAAAGAAGTTCCAGAATCATTAACAATCCTATGATAGTTATCTAAATCTTGGATGTAGAAAAGGCCTTTGACCGCCTAGAGGGAAACTATCTCTAAAAATTACTTGGGCCTAGGAAATTTGGACCATGTGGTTGAAGCCTCTATGGAAGCCCCATATGTCCAGGTAAAAGCTAATATTTTCAGAACACAACATTTTCAAATAGACAAGGTACTATGGACATTTTACTGAGGCAATTAAACAATGTCTATACACAGAGGATATACGGATAGGAAACTCAAGTCATTAGCTTGTATGCAGATGACACTGTATTATTTCAGGCAACCTAATCCAGAAGGGAAGGAGCGCTGTGGCAGCTGGGGACAGTGTGGTGAAGGTGAAGCCACCACAAAAGGGATTTGGGGCAGGCATGGAAAGGAGGCAAAACTCAGAAACCCCCTGCCGCCCAAGGAACCCTGTTTGAAAAATGGAGTAATGCCACATTTTCTGGTGGTGTAAGTCTGTGGCTGAAGAATAGGATATTCCCTAGCTGAGACTCCGGGGGAAGGTGACTAAAGTCAGCTCCACCCCAGGAATGCCCCCAGCTGCTCCCTGCTGCGCTGGCGTGTTCTCCTATGCTGGAATAATTTTGGAGCGCTGGGCTCTTCCAGGTTTGCGTCCTGCAGAACTATGCAGCACCCACCCACCAGTCTGTTTATCTTGATGGCAGGGTAAGCAAACACGCCAGTGTGGGACCCCACCACTCCCACAGCCTGTTTCCCGCTCCCCCCCAATCTGGATTGGATTGTAATTCTTACTAACCCTGTGACATCTCTGACAGCAACCCAAGGATTAATAAAAGAGCATGAAGAAATATTTAGTTTGAGGATAAGAAATTCAAGATCCTTAAACACTAATCTTAGTATACAAGAAAGAGAGAGTCTTTCCCTATTTCCATACAAATTAATAACTCAAAAATGGAAACATTTGGAGATTTATATATCTACAAAAGTGAATGATTTAATAAAGAACAATTACTATTATAATTTCAGTTCACCTCTCTGGGATTACCAGAACCAGAACAGTGAAAACGCCGATCTTCCCAAGAATGGTTCCCCCCTCCATCCCCAATTTCTACCAATGCTTATAACATCTAGAACGATCAAAGAACAG
Source organism: Sphaerodactylus townsendi (assembly GCF_021028975.2). Classification (NCBI taxonomy): domain Eukaryota; kingdom Metazoa; phylum Chordata; class Lepidosauria; order Squamata; family Sphaerodactylidae; genus Sphaerodactylus; species Sphaerodactylus townsendi. Next base: position 13,831,931 of record NC_059429.1, read on the forward strand.
CAAATAATTATAGATGACTGAAGTTGGGAATGAAAAAAGAACAGGTTCAGCAATTCGACCCTGAGATGCTCAACTGATAAGGGTGGAATTGGAGCCCAGAAATACAATCACACAATGAGGCTTCCCAGTTGAGAACCGCTCTGATGTATAAGGAAGGTAATCCCTACAATCGATGGATGTCAGCAGAGAAAACAATATGTAAAACACTATTCATTAAAAGAAACAACTTAGATGCAAAAGGGATAATGTCCAAAAATAAAAAAACCTGCAACCCATTTCTACTGTTGACGTAATTGATCTGGGACAAATGGTGGGAACTCCTGGCCCCAGGTTTACCCCGTTCAAACTTTTTTGAGATAATAAAATTTTCCCCTGGATGTATTAAAGGATCATTTCAACCGCCCCCCCCCCGGGGGGGCATGGGGGTATGTACATAATATAAATAAAATAATCAAAATTGGAATAATTTTACCACAAAAATGCTTGCAATTAAAGAAAGGAAACAAATAGATTTCTTGGTCAAAATACTGCCATGTACAAGTTCTTTAAAGTAGTCCAATACATTTTTTAAAATAACAGAGATCCAACAAGTATTGAGGCCATTTTCCAAAACAGACTGTTATCTCTGCAAAAGACCTGAGTTATATGAAATATTAGAGAAACATACATTAGCTGAAGATCCAGGATACATATCTAAATGTAAAAAAGATTTTACCTCAGTAAAAAAAAAACATGGTATAAGACCATCTAAATATAAGCCAATAGGCCTATTGTGTGTTTTATTTATAGTTTTATTGATGGTCTTATTGTATGTTCATTTTTAAAATTATCATAATGTACAACAACACTAAGTATCTTATTTATTTATTTATTTATTTATTCGATTTAATAAAGTATGCTGAAAAGTATTTTATCTGATGTTTCATCTTTAAAATAATGCAGATGATCCATGCCTTTATATAACAGACCCTGTTCCTTCGCCTCAGGACTCTCTGTTGTAAAAATATTCTAATGCCAAATTCATAACTTTTTTTTTTAAATAGAAAAATGGAGATCGGAGATCCTCGGAGGAAGGATGAGGTAAAAATATACTAAATAGGGGGGAAAAAATCAGAGGGAAGGATGAAATGATTAAAGTAAAATAAAACTCAGAAGAACAGACGGAAACATGTTATTTCTTGTCTGAAAAACCAAGGGCTGGCTCTGCTGAGCCCTAGGTTTCTCGCCTCGACCGGTGGGTCGGAAAACAGTCTTGCACTTGGCAGATGTCTTTAATTGATTTGTTTCCTGTTAGACTGAGGTGGACTGGTTCTGTAACTCTCTGGAAAAGTTCCTGGTGGACTGCTGCCCTGGAGGGCGGATATAAGTTGACCCCCAGCAGCTCCAGTGGCAACATGGAGGGCAGGTATAAGCTGACCCCCAGCAGCACCAGTGGCACCACGGAGGGCAGGTATAAGCTGACCCCTAGCAGCTCCAGTGGCACCACGGAGGGCGGATATAAGTTGACCCCCAGCAGCACCAGTGGCACCACGGAGGGCAGGTATAAGCTGACCCCCAGCAGCTCCAGTGGCACCACGGAGGGCAGGTATAAGCTGACCCCCAGCAGCTCCAGTGGCACCACGGAGGGCAGGTATAAGCTGACCCCCAGCAGCTCCAGTGGCACCACGGAGGGCAGGTATAAGCTGACCCCCAGCAGCTCCAGTGGCACCACGGAGGGCAGGTATAAGCTGACCCCCAGCAGCTCCAGTGGCACCACGGAGGGCAGGTATAAGCTGACCCCCAGCAGCTCCAGTGGCACCACGGAGGGCAGGTATAAGCTGACCCCCAGCAGCTCCAGTGGCACCACGGAGGGCAGGTATAAGCTGACCCCTAGCAGCTCCAGTGCCTAGCCACAGCTCACACCCATGCCAAGCAAGGGCCTCATCCTGTTTCTCGCTGGGTTTTGGTGGCCTGTTTCAACGCATTTCACCTGCTGGGTGCCACTTGGAATAGCAAATGTAGACAATGCTCTTTGTGCACGCAGCTAATTCTTTTCTTTCTTTCTTTTCTTTTTAAATACTGCTCACCGAAGACAAAAGCTGAGAGGGAGGGGGAGAGAATAAAGGCATTCCTCGTTAAAATGATTTATCGCGGAGAGGTTTTGACAAAATACATAAGGTCAGTAATGCTAACAGCATCAAGGAAAGAGAAAACACCGATCATATATTATTTTGGAGACAGCCTGCTAGGCTGTAAGGATGCCATTGACCAACGCAAATGTGCTTATGGCTTAAAGGCTACTCCAGGGAGGTATAAATCAAAAAGCAGAAAGGGTGGGGGAGATAGGGAGAGGAAGCCAGAAATTAAGTGGCAATTTCTGTCTGTCACAGTGACCAAGAGTTTGATCCCCTCCTGTTGGTATACAAATCCAGAATCGACTGACTCCCGATTTTTATCAATATCCTAACAGAACCAGCCTGCACTGAGGTAGGAACAGAACCAGAGATTCCCCCCACAATACACAAAGCTCCATGTCCCCTGTACAAATTGACACATGCCCGCTAAAAAGCAACATGGCCATTTCCAATAAATTCTGCATCAAGGGAACCCCATTTCCGTGACACGAAAGGACGAATTACGAGGCCTGGTGTAACTACAGTTATGATTCCACTCTGATTTCACTGACAATCGGGAAGAAAAAGATGACCACAAACGGGACCCCTCCTTGGAAACTGTGCTTTGCCACCCCTCCTGTGGCGGAGATTTCACTGCTGTGCACAAGCACAACTTTGCCGCAGGAAGAGCCAGGAGCATGCCTATTTATTTCCAAATGCAATCAGAGCTTCATTAAGCTCTGTGACTCTGAGCCAAGTGCCAAACAAACACACACACAAACACACACACCATTTTCCCCTAACAATGTGGGTATCAGTAGCTAAGAGCCATTTAGAAAGGGCTGGCAGAGTAATACATATGTACAAGGCAGAAGGGGGGGGGGAGACCAGCAATGCAAACCTTTTAAAATGCAGCTAAAGCAGCCCCCCCCCCGCCCCATGAACCACTGGCCAATGAGGTTGGCAATGTGACACTATTAAAGGATTAGCAAGTTCTTTTTGGCTCTCAACTGGAGATAAGTGGCATATTTTGTATTATCTTTTCCCGCCGCACCACGAGGAATGACAAAAGTTGGGCGGGGGGAGAACGCCACATCAAGGTATCATGGCCTTCAGAACATTATTAAGGGTAATTTGTCTGGGGTGCGGAGAAAAGAAAAAAGCGAGGGAGAGAAAAGGAGAAAAGGGAACAGAGGAAAGACAGAGAGTTGGAGGATTAAAACTAAGAAGAGAGATTAGAAGCGAAATATGAGCTGTATTCAAAGTCAGGCAGTCGGGGAGGAGGGGAAATTATATATAAACAGAGCGTCGGCCAGACCATCTCGAGAACACCCCGCAAGGAGAGCACGGCAGGTAGAAAGCGGTCTTGTATGCAGATGATGCCAGAGTCCCTGTCACACGGCATGTGGCAGCCTGGTCCGCGTGCCTCCCCGTTCGGCTCAATTTATACTTAGCAGCAGGCGGTGGCGGGGGTCAGTTTGGCCTTGCGTGGATGATGGAGGAAGGGGAGTGGGGAGGATGGGATGGCAGCTCCAGCAGCAGAAATTCTGGGTCAGCCACCAATGGGGAAATGGCGGTGGACAGAAATAGGCGAAAATTCCCCAGCGTCTTAGAAAATTCGAACTCTGTTGTTCGGCTGTGGCTTTGTGTTGATCAAATTCCACACGCAAGCAATTGAGACTCGAGAAGAAAGCCCTGCCGGTTACAAAGCTCTCCGGGTGACCTTGAGAATGTTCCTCACACTCGGCCCAGCCTACCTCGCAGGATTGTTGTGAAGACGCAATAAAATCACTCCATTCTACACGGCCCCAACTTCCTAGAGAGAAAGACCGTGATTCGAGACACAGTGTGAACGGGGGGTACAGAACTTCAACGGCGGATGAAGCCTCAAACTCCACGAGGAGTCAGAATCAATGATGGGTTTTAATCTTTAATAATGAAGCATCCAGACCGGCATCCCAAGCAACGAGGCATAACGGTAACGTTGAGCACAAATCCATTTTCTTTTTTCACGACCGAATAATCATTTTTTATTGTTTGGGGGTCTTGGGCCATCTTTGGAAGTCCTTCAATATGCAAGGGAGAGAGAGAAAATGTACCCCACACAAGGATTCAAAAGGGGAGGGGTTCCTATACATCTCCTCCGCACCAAGTGAACTTTCCCTCGGGCTCAGGGATATGGCCAGATTTTGTGAACGTGCTGCTTTGAGTAGATAATTCCAATTTGGACAGAGATCCCTCGCTTGGGACAAAACCATGGTCGACTTATTTCCCCCTGGGGATCTGGTAAACATATTACCATTAAAACTGACAGTTTCAGAAAGAGGGCAGTGAGATGGTGCTTAAATTATAAATGATGCCTTCCTCCCGCCAAAAAAACCTAACTGGGGACTTCAGTATCAAAAAGTGGATGAATTGAAAAGGCAGTTGCAAATCTAATGGCAAATGTGACTACAAACGCAACTCCACCCAGACACATACAAATGTGCCTCACCCCCCTGCAAGGTGGACAAAATATATACCCCACCATGTTCCACACTGCGCCGTGAGAGAAACACATCTTACTGTGACATACCTCTGAAGATGCCAGCCATAGACGCGAGCGAAACATCAGGAGCAAAAAATACCAGACCACGGCCACGCAGTCCAGAAAACCCACAACAGCCAATTGAAAAGGCTGCCAATTTTGTTTGAAAAGTGAACATGTGAGCAGCAGTGGCGTAGGAGGTTAAGAGCTCGTGTATCTAATCTGGAGGAACCGGGTTTGATTCCCAGCTCTGCCGCCTGAGGTGTGGAGGCTTCTCTGGGGAATTCAGATTAGCCTGTGCACTCCCACACACGCCAGCTGGGTGACCTTGGGCTAGTCACAGCTTCTCGGAGCTCTCTCAGCCCCACCTCCTCCTCCTCCTCCTCCTCCTCCTCTTCTTCTTCTTCTTCTTCTTCTTCTTCTTCTTCTTCTTCTTCTTCTTCTTCTTCTTCTTCTTCTTCTTCGTACATCATTTGGCCACAGGGAATGGGGGTGGGGTCACACTTCTCTGGCCGGCAGCAGCCGACACACACTGCGGTACAGTCCCTTTGTCTGCAGAAGTGCAACCTGGGAGCTCAATGGTGACATCAGCAGCAGCAAGACCTACTTAGAAATTATTTTTGAGGCCTCCCACCCCACCCTTTTACTATCTCCAGTGTCGCCTCCCTCCGTCCTCTCTTTGTGTCTCAAAGTCAGTTTATTATGCCCGAGGTAGCTCAAACTATTTTGATGTCCCCAAGTAACAGGTGCTTTAAAGCGCCACAGGGGCTGAACTGGGACCCTAAGAGGGTGGTGTGAGTCTGAGAGGGGTTCCCCCATCATGTCACCATGGCAGGGATGAAGGTGGCTTTGGAAGGGGGTGATGGCGGGGCAGCATCAGCCAATAAAGAAAGCTGTCGCCACACTGATCAGCCATTCCTGTGCCTTGGCCCAGTTCTGCCAATCGCACGACCCCCCGTTATGGCTCCAAGCAGCTACTAGTATCAACTGTGGAAACACACATACACAAACAAGCAAATAGCTACATGTTAAATTTTACAATGGGAAGAGAAGGTTGGGGATTTGGACCACGTGCAGAGCTTGAGCCTTTTCCAACGTGGCTCCAGCTCTGTGAAATGGGCTACTTGAAAAGGTGAGCGGGGACCCCTCTTTGGAGATGTTCACTACCTATTTGCCAGGCTTTCGTGGGGTATTGAATGGCAAGTATCTTTTAAGGAGGGTGGGGGGAAGAGTTAAGGTTTGCTGAAAATTTTTGTTTTTGCTGAAAATGTATTTAATTATTATCGTAAGATGCCTTGAAAGGCAAGATATAAAGGTTCAAAAAACAAACATATCAATCAATAAATGTTTTGCCTGAACAGGAGGATATCTGCAGTGTTCAAGATGCTCTCTGATCTGTTTCCTCCAAAAATGGCCACCATTAGGACTTAAAGGAATGAAGCGTGGGGGACTGGCAAGGGTATATAGGGACATACCGAATTAGGGTCAGTGTTCAGGGTGGCATGGTTGGGAGCTCCATTCCAAGCAGGCTGATGGTTCCTACAAGGCCAGAGCAAGAGACCTGATGGGGGTTTCCCTCTCCTGCTGGAAACACTACTGCTATTGTACAGCCGGGTTGATCAAAATCCATCCTCTCTCGTGCCCTGCAAGTCCGAATGAGAAAGGCCAAGGAGATGGGGGCTGATCCTCCTCCCCACCCAACCACTGCAGAAGACTGTGCTCTCCCCAAAAGGCAGTGGGAACCAGAAGGGTGATCAGATGCCACCCCCCAAACAGCATGAGCAGATGGGTGGGACACTGCAAACTCCCACTTGGAAAATCCCTAAAGATTTGGGGGTGGCAGCAGTTGACCTCTTCCTCTGGAACTAAGACTGCACGAGAGCCATAAAAACAAAGCCAGGAGAGATCGAGGAGTTCGAACAGCTCAGTTTTGCCCAAGCCCAAAGCCTGAGAGCTAAACAGGGTTGGCCATGGTCACTACTAGAATGGGAGACCACCAAGGAAGTCTAGGGCAGGGGTCTGCAACCTGCGGCTCTCCAGATGTGCATGGACTACAACTCCCATCAGCCCCTGCCAGCATGGCCAATTGGCCATGATGGCAGGGGCTGATGGAAATTGTAGTCCATGCACATCTGGAGAGCCGCAGGTTGCAGACCTCTGGTCTAGGGTCATGCCCAGAACACCCCATGGACAGGTCTCCACGATCCAGTTGTGACTCCACAGTCCCTTCTTCTTGGGCAGGTCGAGTGCCAACCCATGCAAGCAGCCTCTGGCACCCTGGAGATGGCAAACCATGCTTATCCAATCGGCTGCTATGGAATTTTCAGGAGCACTGTACAGAAGCAGTGTGGTACAGCAGTTACAGTGTTGGACTAGGATGGGTTAGGGAACGTCTTTGGCCAAAGTATTAGAAAAACCGCACCACCTATGTCCAAAGACGCTCATGTGCAGCGAACAAAATAGCAGGGCCCAAAGGTTTTATTTTGCCAGATGCGACTGGAACAAGCTACATTCCAGCAGCCGTATCAGTTATCTCCAGGATTTGGCAAGAATTCAGCGAGGACTGCGCAGCTCTAGGAGGCCGAGGCCATGGTCGCTGCTTGAATGGGAGACCACCAAGGAAGACGAGGGACATGCCCAGAACATGACAGTAGAAGGCTGTTGCTTTCTTTCACCTCGCTGGCCCGAGCAATGTTGTCAGTGCCTTGGTTGCTTGGACGGAGATCTGGCCCTGGGTGCAGAGGTGTGGGGGGGGGAGGGAGGGGGAATGGTGCCTGAGGCAAAACCTGCTCTGGGTGCTGCCGCCTCCCCCCCATGGCCCACTTACCTGGCTGGGCCACCACTGGGCACCCCTCAGCCCCGCCCTGCCAGGCTGCGGAGGCTCTCCCAGCTGAAGGAGCAGCCTGGCGGGTCCGGGCTGAGGGGAGGGGTGTAGGGCGTGCGCCCGGGTACATGTGACCCCACAAGTCCCCGTGAGAGCACTCCCTCTGCCCGGGTGCCAAGTAAAATGGCCTGGCGTGGTGCTTGTTCAGTATGGGTGCAGTCAACCCCTGGACTAGGATCTGTGTTCAAATTTCCACTGTCATCGAAGTTCACAGGATGACCTTGGGCCAGTCACGCACACTCAACCTGACTTCTCACAGGACTGTGAGGATAAAATAGGAGAACTCTGTACGGGGCCTTGAACGCCTCAAAGGAAGGATAAAAACATACCACAGACGATGGGAGGGGCCCCGTGCCCTTAACCGTGCCAAGCTCTGATGCCAGTCCCGGCTACTGCCCGCTGCCAACGTGCAAAGTTTGGCCTACATTTAATGACGGGGAGGGATTAACACCCGGGTCCCTCCAGCTTTTGAAAATATAACAAGCTCAACTTACACGGCATTATTCTATCCGACGATCAATCAGGAAATTGGAATTTTGCAGCTGCTAGAAACACCTCCCCCCCCCCATCCTCCCCAATATTGATTGGCAAAGATGACTTTTAGGATTCAGGTAATGGAAATATGCATCTGGAGATGAAATCAAATGGAACAGCTAATACCAAGATCACTGATACGAGAAGGTACTGGGCCTCATTTGCAGGAGGAGAAATCCTATCTTACAGTTGGCCAAAATCCCATTTCAGCAGCTCACGCATCTATAATTCTCTGCCATCCGACATCGGGGCTTGCCTCCGTCTCCCCCCCCTCTCCCGCCCGCCTGCCCAAAGTCCGCCAGTTGCTTCTTTACAAAGCCTCAATGTCAATTTCTGTTTATTAACTTGGGAACTTCAAAACTCTCTCCTGCATCTGCACAGGTGGCTCCAACCGCTCTGGACTTGCCACCGGCCCGAGCATCAGGCTAGAACAGAGCTGGACATGCAGGCAACTTGCACAGACACCAAATAACAACCACAGAAGGGCAATTTCTAAAGGGGCACAACTGTTTGGGGGGGGGGGGGCTTTTTAATTCGGAGGCTATTTTTCACGCCAGTGTTGAGCTACGAGTGAAAAAAAAAGGCAAGATTACAAAGGTGGCTCTTTTGGGTTATTAAGTTGCAAATTATTCCATGCTCCCTCGGAAAAGGGCACCAATACGGAGGTTTTGGCCAGCCGCAAATGTAATTTGTTAATTTATTAGCAGGCAGGAGATTGTTTAAACTTGGCGGATGGTTCCAAGTCGTAATAATGCTTAGCCCCTTTCAATTAACGATCAAAGCAGGAAAGGAGATCTGCGTGCGTTTATCCAGCAGCCACTCTGCGGTGTTTTCACTCCTACACCCTGAACACAGAAACACAGAGCTGGAAGTGACCCCCAAAGGTCATCTATCCCAACCCTCTGCACAATACAGGAAATTCACAACTATCACCCCCTCCCTCTCCCAGTGACCCCTTCTCTATGCCCAGAGGAAGGCAAAAAGCCTCCAGGATCCCTGGGCCAATTCGGCCTGGAGGAAAATTCCTTCCTGACGCTATTGTGTCAGGAGCAGCAGTGGCGTAGGAGGTTAAGAGCTCGTGTATCTAATCTGGAGGAACCGGGTTTGATTCCCAGCTCTGCCGCCTGAGCTGTGGAGGCTTATCTGGGGAATTCAGATTGGCCTGTGCACTCCCCCACACGCCAGCTGGGTGACCTTGGGCTAGTCACAGCTTCTCGGAGCTCTCTCAGCCCCACCCACCTCAGAGGGTGTTTGTTGTGAGGGGGGAAGGGCAAGGAGATTGTAAGCCCCTTTGAGTCTCCTTACAGGAGAGAAAGGGGGGATAGAAATCCAAACTCCTCCTCCTCCTCCTCCTTCTCCTCTTCTTCTTCTTCTTCTTCTTCTCTTCCTCCTCCTCCTCCTCCTCCACTACTACTACTACTACTACTACTACTACTACTACTACTACTACTACTACTACTACTACTACTACTACTACTACTACTACTACTGTGGCGATAGGCATTACCCTGGGCATACAAGAAAAGGCCACGAGAGCCAGATGCTGGCTCAAAACGATCTGCCCTCTCTCCGCATAAATTCACAGTGAATCACAGAATCGGAATTGCTGTCAGATGGCCATCTAGCCTCTGCTTAAAAACCTCCAAAGCCCCAACTCCCAACAAAACCAGTTCCAGTGGTAGCTTCTTCTACCGTCTTGGGGGCATTTCATAACTCAGTAATAAAGTATCTACTTGCTATGCAGAGGGTCCCAGGTTCAATCCCCAACATTGGCAGTAGGTCAGGAATTCAGGGTGAAGGGCACAGCCACAAAAATGGCTGTCACGGCTTACCTTCAGTAACAGGGCGAAGGTCCTTGTGGTTCGAGGTGGCTGCTGTCAAAGCAATGTTTTTTTTTAAAGTATACAGTCAATCAAATCTCCAATGGCCAATCAGGAGTCTTGTGGGCAAAAGCCCTTCTCCCTTTCTAAGGGGCTTTTTCCACTACAGAAGGGAGCTAAGGTCGACTCGGTTCCCTTCAGTGGAGGGCGATTCCAGGCTGTCCCCACAGCAACTGAGTTGGCCCCCTGGAACCAAGCTAAGTGGGCGGGATCATCTTGGTGCCTGTTTCCTCGATCGTTACAGTTTTTACAGTTTACAGTTACATGCGCTTTCTGCCCACCACGACTCTCCCGTTCTGCGCATGCCACAAAAGCAGCTTGTGATTGGTTGAACAGATGAGGTGTCGTTTCGATGCTTCCCCACTTCGAAGCAGTATCGACCTTGTTCCAGCAGAAAAGTGTAGTTCATAGTTCTGGAGGGGGCGGGGACTGAGACAAAACAATGTTGAGCTCGGTGGCAGTGGGGATTCACTGAGGCGAACCTAGGTAGAAACCAGTTCAACTCTGTCAGTGGGGAAAGCCCCTAAAACCACTTGATAGGCCCCAGGAAAGGTGTTTGGGGATGCTATGGTGTCCCCAGGCAAGATTTTGGAGAAGGTAACAGGAAAGGCCTTAGCCCGAGACGTTGGAGAACCACTGCCAGGCCGAATAGATAACGCTAATCTTGATAGACCCTATTCAGTGAAAGGGGCCACATCGAGCCAAGAATGCAAAGCCCCAGGGATCTCAGTCTTGGGTCCTTTCTCCAAGAAAATATGTTGCTTCCCCTCTCAAAATATTTTATATCCTGCTATTTCATCACTAACAAATGGAAATGTTAGCAACCGCCAGTTTTACTGTGGCTATGTCTAGTGCTTTTAATTGCTTTTTTATCCTCACACGTAGCCTCAACCTTCTTACTGTTATGTAAGTAATACTTTACTGATTTAAATTAAGTGAGAAACCAGATTTGCCCCGAGATTCTCTAGTGGAGAGGTTTCAAACTGTGCCTCTCCCCAAAACCAAGGAATTGTTTAAAATCTGTTTTCACAGGCCAAAGATCCAACTAATCTGGCATGCAGCCCATTAGATTTTTCTAAGTGCTCGCATGCATAGCTTGAAGATTATGTTTTTCCAGCATTGGATACACAAAGGTAAACTGCCTCTGATGATGGAGGTTTTATTTACTGCCAGCAGTCAGGAAGAAATTTGTTTTCCATTCGTGTGTCTACTCCTTGTTTTTGAAAAGGCTACTTAAATTACTATTCTGCGCCACATCTTGTGGCAGTGAGTTCCATAGAACAGTCCCTATACGAGCAATTGTGCCTTTGCATGTAAACCATTGAGGCAATTTGGGGTTGCGCATTTTAACTAGTGAGGAGGGGGCAATCCTGAATCCTTTCCACTACCCTGGTTGTCAGTGAGGCATGTGCGTGCGTATTTGGTGTGTTTTATTTTAAATAATCCTATTTTTGAACCAAGGGATTACGATTGATCCTTTGCTCGTAATGCTGTGGTAATACAGTGTTGCGCAGCCAGCAGCAGGTCCCTGCTGAAACACTTAAGGTAGTTTAAACCCATTTGTGCCTGGGAGTGAAGTGAATTGACAACGAGGCAGGGGACGCAGACACGAAGGGGAAACAGAGGAAAAGTTGCCGCAGGGACGTGCGAAATGGAAGCCCCGGTTTCGCTCACAGGACTCGCAACAGGGGTAGGAAATGTGGATTCCTCTGTGCATATAAAGAAAAGAAGCCTGAAATTTAAGAGTTGCATTTTGCCGTAAACATCCACGGCACTGAACAGAGCAGGGGTCCCCAACAGGGTGCCCATGGGAAGCATGGCACCCTACCCCACTTTTCTGCCAAGTATTTTTAGAAAGTGGGAGGGGTCAGGTAGGGCTTTTGCCCAGGGAGGCTTTTGACTGGTGACAAGAGGTTTGATTGGCTGTGTGGGTTTATTTTAAAATGTAATTTCGCAGCAGCTTTCGCCGCATTACAAGGATCTTCACTGTGCGACAAAAGCTAAGCTGTGGCAGGCCTTATGTGCCTGGCTCCACCTTTTCTGGCAGCCATTATGTGGCTTTGCCCACCAGAAGAAGAAGAGGAAGAAGAGTTTGGATTTATATCCCCCTTTTCTCTCCTGCAGGAGACTCAAAGGGGCTGACAATCTCCTTGCCCTTCCCCCCTCACAACAAACACCCTGCGAGGTAGGTGGGGCTGAGAGAGCTGCGAGAAGCTGTGACTAGCCCAAGGTCACCCAGCTGGCGTGTGTGGGAGTGCACAGGCTAATCTGAATTCCCCAGATAAGCCTCCACAGCTCAGGCGGCAGAGCTGGGAATCAAACCCGGTTCCTCCAGATTAGATACACGAGCTCTTAACCTCCTACGCCACTGCTGCACTCGTTAATTCCAAAGCTGTCCACTAGCTTCAAAACCCCCGGGATAGAGCAATATAAGGAAAAGGAGAAGGGGTCTCCAAGGCCCCTTCCGCATGAGCCAATAAACATGGGCGTAGGATGCTAAAAAAATATTTGGAGGAGGGTCTTCACACAGATCCCACCCCCAAAACGAGTCTGCCCCGTGTTATTTCCCCCAGACCATTTTTTTAAAAAAATTGCTAAACAAGCGATCATTTTCAAAAATCCCGGGTTGCAGCCATGAACGAGCAAAAATCCCGGGTTGCGGCCACGAACGAGGAGCAGCAATGGCGTAGGAAGTTAAGAGCTCATGTATCTAATCTGGAGGAACCGGGTTTGATTCCCAGCTCTGCCACTTGAGCTGTAAAGGTTTATCTGGGGAATTCAGATTAGCCTGTACACTCCCACACACGCCAGCTGGGTGACCTTGGGCTAGTCACAGCTTCTCGCAGCTCTCTCAGCCCCACCTACCTCACAAGGTGTTTGTTGTGAGGGCGGAAGGGCAAGGAGATTGTAAGTCCCTTTGAGTCTCCTGCAGGAGAGGAAGGGGGGATATAAATCCAAACTCTAAACAGGCAGGCAGGAGGCGCAATTTTTTTTTCATTTTGCGGCTTGCTTTTGCGTAGCTACGCAGGTGCAGATGGTTGTATCGTGGGACATTGGCATGGCTGTGGGGGTCCACTTGTGCATGCCTGCATCACTACGCATGGGTGGGAAGTGATTAAAAAATAGACGCGTCTCCGGGCAAAGGCGCAACAGCACCCCGGATTGTTTTTGTGGCTCTAATCATGGACGCATGTGAATGTGAAAACAGGAAAACTGGTTCCTTTATCCCGACTGCAACCCATTATACATTTGCTGTACGAAGGAGCCTGATCCAAGAAGCAACAATGAGAAAACGAAAGGGTCAGTAGTGGCCAAAGGGTGGAGTCACTTAAGAGTGCAGGAGAATTTGAGGCTGTCTACTCTCAGCAGTGAAGATCACAATGGGAAATAAGGAGAGGGAGAAACGATTGTTCTTCCAATAAACAATTAAATCCAACAATAATGTGTCTGTCTTTAAGGGCCCTCAGGATTCTGGGCTGTAATGGCACTCTAGAAGAAATCAGCCTGCCAAAGCGTAACACACACAAAAAACAGCCCAAGGTTGCAGAGATGTTTCATTCAAAATCTGGTGCTTACCCACTGGCCGGTTTCTGAAGCATGTTCCAGAGACGCAAAGAAATGTTCAGACATTTGGGGAGCAATCAGGGAAGATCCTGCTAACTAGCAATAGCTAAATAATAACTCACAGTATTTGGTCTGCACTTTGCATGCAGGTTTGGGAGTGCCCTTGGCATGAGTCCTTAGGCAGGACACAGCGGGTTGCCAACTAAAATTTGGGAAATTCCCAGACATTGCAGGGTGGGGCCTGGGACAGGCAGGGTTTGAGGAGGGACCTCAGCCGAGTATACTACCATAGAGTCCATCTTCCAATGAAGCCATTTTCTCCAGAGAAACTGATCTCTGTGGTTTGGAGATCAGTTATAATACTGGGAGGCAGTGGTGGGATCGAAAAATTTTAGTAACAGGTTCCCATGGTGGTGGGATTCAAACAGTGCCGTAGCACCAATGGGGCTGGGCGGGGCACGACGGGGGCGTGGCTGGGCATTCTGGGGGCAGGGCATTAATAATTTCTCTGTTACTGTAAAAAACTCTTACTGTAAAAAAAAGTTCCTAATTTCCAGCTGGCATCTTTCTGTCCATAATTTAAAGTCATTATAGCAAGTCCTATCGTCTACTGCCAACAGAAACAACTACTTCTCCTCTAATTGACTGCCTGTCAAATACGTAATACGTTGAAATACTTAATTTTGTTTCTAGAAATCAAAAGAAGGATGCTTTCCTTAAAAAAGGAACTTTTTACCATATTTCTAAAACATGTTTTTAAAACAGCCCAACAGGGAGAATTATCCCGTTTTGTACCTTCGCTAACCAGCCACGTAGGAAACAACCGGACTTTATGATTTTTGGACCTAATGGAATTTCTAACGGAAAAGCAGACCCAATGAGTCACCCCCTCTCGGCACACACAAATAATTAGTAACCCACTCTCAGGAACTGGTGAGAACCTGCTGGATCCCACCTCTGCTTGGGAGGCCTCCAGGTTCACCAAGAGGTTGGCAGCCATTTTATAATTTCCCCATGGCGGCCATTTTGTGATGGGCTCCGACTGCTGTTTCTCAACCTGAGTCTGGGCCACAAGCCTGCCCCGGCAAAGTTCTTCTTTCATTCTTTAAACTACATACCATTCCCAGCAACCAAATTTGCAGCAGAATTGGCGAAAAGGGATTTGGACAAATGGGAAGCCAGGGACATTCTCCAAACTATTTTTTTTCGACAATAGCTGAGGAGCTCTCCCGGGCAATCTCCCTGGGCGCCGAAACACAACCACTTCCATCCAGTTATAATTATAAATTAGCACAAGCACTGTCTCTATTAGGACCTAATAAGGAAGGATGGCACTAGTCTAGAAACGCTGATTTGCAGGGGGACCCGGCAGAAGTCCCCAGACTTCTAAGGACAAATGTGGGGAGGAGACAGAAGGGAATATTTTTCTGTCTTAATTACCTTTATGCGCATATTAAGCCTAGTAATATATCTGCATGGTAAGTTCTCTTGCTTCAAATTCCTGAGAAACCTGGTTTTCATCTCTCTACATACATTCTAGTCCTCATGACCCATTTGGCAGGAAGCAGTGGTTTGCATTTATTAGAAAGCAAATGCAGATTTTGTAGCCAGAATTGACTAACTTTGTTCTGCACAACCAGAACTCTTACCATACCTGAGATGTAAGGTGCCAAACCACTTTCCATGTGGAAACTTGCTCTTCCCCCAAAGAACATGCTCTTCTTGCTCTGCCATAGTTTAAGGGTCGTTCCTTCTCATGAGGGTATGCTGGGAGCTATAGCCCTCAGAAAGGCCTGAGGCTCTCTAAGGCTCCTTTCACACATGCAGAATAATTTACTTTCAATCCACTTTCAATGCACTTTGCAGCTGTGCGGAACAGCAAAATCCACTTGCAAACAATTGTGAAAGTGGATTGTAAGTGCATTATTCTGCATGCACGTAAAGCATGGGGCCTACTACTTTATCATGCATGGAATGCATGGGGGCCTAATACTTTATGGGGCCTAATCAGAGGTGGGATCCAAAAATTTTAGTGACAGGTTCCCATGGTGGTGGGATTCAAACTGTGGCGTAGCGCCAATAGGGCTGGGAGGGGCACGACAGGGGCATGGCCGGGCATTCCGAGGGCGGGGCATTCCTGGGCGGGGCTGTGGCAAGAATGCAGCCGCTGCGCCGGTCCTTGGGCGGGGAATGAATGCACGCATGCGCAGGCTGCCACGCACGCCAGTGCACCTCCTGCTAGACTGCGTCAAGTTCTGCGCGCTACTGCTGAGAGGAGGGGCGTAACTAAGGCAAAAATCACGCGGCAAAATCGCCAATTAGTAACCCCCTCTTGGCACACACAAATAATTAGTAACCTACTCTCGGGAACCTGTGAGAACCTGCTGGATCCCACTTCTGGGCCTAATACTTTATCAATATGGGATTTTAAAATACAATAATGCTGATAATTATTTTGTCAGGGAGGTACATCTCCATCGGTGGAAGCATTTCCCTAGTGCTAACGTGGAAACAGTCACAGCCCATCTATATACTTTACAGCAGCTTCCATCTGGTTCATTACAAGACTGTGTAAGTTTCAAAGTTTTAGCTAGTTTCCTCTTTAATACTCTGCATTCCTGATCAAACCAACCATTAAGGGCAGGCCTGTGACGATTTGATGGAACTGGAAACCACAAGAATAGGTTTAAGGCTATTAATTATTTCATCATGATTTTCAAACATGTTTATATCAGCTTGTATTATAGCCTCACTTTTAATCTTGAGGGCCTCACCGCCCAACACTGTTGCTACTTTTGACATATTTCTACCCACGGGGAACGCTCATCCCAGGAAGGAGCTTTGATTGCCTTAGTCTAACCTAGGGATCCCCAACCTTTTTGAGCCTGCAGGTACCTTTAGGATTCTGGCAGAGTGTGGTGGATGCAATCACAAAATGGCTGCCAGTCACACTATGAAAATCTTTGTGCTGCAGTGGCAGATGCTGTCAAAGCAAATTTTAAGAAAATACGCACAGCCAATCAAATTTCCAAAGACCTGTCAGAAGACTTGCTGGGCAAAAGCCCTGCTCATTTTATGAAAACACTTGACGGTCTCCAGGAACAGTGCCATGGGCACCAATTGGGGACTAAGTTTTGCCTTGGTAAAGAATCAGAACGTAAGAAGAGGCCTGCGGAATTGCACCAAGGCAGCCTCCACGCAGACATAACTGCCCATACGGCTGCTGTTGCAAAAGCATTTGTAGAAGCTATGCATCATCTACTCAGGAGAGTTCTCCAGCAGCAGTGGCGTAGGAGGGTAAGAGCTCGTGTATCTAATCTGGAGGAACCGGGTTTGATTCCCAGCTCTGCCGCCTGAGTGTGGAGGCTTATCTGAGGAATTCAGATTAGCCTGTACACTCCCACACATGCCAGCTGGGTGACCTTGGGCTAGTCACAGCTTCTTGCAGCTCTCCCAGCCCCACCTACCTCACAGGGTGTTTGTTGTGAGGGGGGAAGGTTGTAAGCCCCTTTGAGTCTCCTGCAGGAGAGAAAGGGGGGATATAAATCCAAACTCTTCCCTCTTCTTCTTCTTGTTGCCCTCCCTGTTTCCTTGCATCTGCCAATCCCCTGTGGCATTGTGACCATTTTGCCAGCTTTCAAAACACTGGTAGTAGCTATATTGCTATAGTGTTGTAGCGCTATAGCAATATAGCAACTAGTGATTTTTTAAAAAAACACTGGTCCGAAGCCCAGTGGTAGAAGACTGGGTGTTCACGTGAAACGGCAGGTACAAGAGGGCATGAAGGCACAATGGCACCAGTGTGAACAGGAAGGTCTGAAAAGGTGCACTAATCTACTTTGACTGTTAGGGTGGGCGGGTCTTCCGCTATAGTGGGCGGGTCTTCCTCTATAGTGTTAGGGTGGGCAGGTCTTCTGCTATTGTGGGGGATTTCCTACCCCGGATCCAGGATTGCCAACTTCCAGGTAGTGGCTGGAGACCTCACACTATTATAACAGATCTCCAGGCAAGAGAAATCAGTTCCCCTGGAGAAAATGGCCACTTTGTGGTTGCTGTTGTTATTATTATTATTTCCAGTGAATTAAAATCAAACAGTCATTGTGAAGCTTACATCGATCCGTATCATTTGATTTTACAACACCTTAAATCCCAATCATAGTTGTTAAGCTCAAATAATTAAAATATTGTTTATCCTTATCTATACAGTCCTTATACACTCTAATTGTAAAGATCATCAGTTGGTATAACTATCCAAGTCCTCAACTAGCATTATACAAAAAAGCTTTCCATCTTCTTTCATACTCTGTGGAGGGTCTACTGTGCACCAAAGATGTTAGCTTTGCCATTGTTGAGGATTCTGTTAACTTGTTCATTCGTTCCAGAACAGAAGTCTGCAACCTGCGGCTCTCCAGATGTTCATGGACTACAATTCCCATCAGCCCCTGCTAGCATGGCCAATTGGTGGACATGTCCAAAAGCAACAAAATATTGGATTATAATTCATGGCAAATTGCAAAAGATATTGAAAGCAAAGTTTACATTTGATCCTAAGTGTATGTTGTTAAATATCTTGCCAAAGAATATACTGCATCTGCCCGCAGCAACTGCTCCCCCACTACCTTCAGAACTAGAGTTTCCAGCTCCAGGTATTTCCCAACCTGAGGGTTTTAGGGGTGGAGCCTGAGGATGGTGCAGTATGGGGAGGAGGGGGTCTTCATTGGAGTGTAACGTCATACAGTCCATCTTCCAAAGTGGCCATTTTCTCCAGATGAAGTGGCCTCTATTGCCCGGAAATCTCCAGTTACCACCTGGAGGCTGGTAACCCTAAATGCTGGTGTGAGGTCTTTGGTGGGGGGGGGGCAGCTCAATAACAGATAAGAGTACTAGAAAAAGGCTTAGGTGCACATCAATTTCATGCCCCAGCTTCAAAAAAAGCAGCTGCGTCAGCTATTATTAGTAGCCTTAACGTGTGAATTGGCATCACTGGCAGGCAGGGGCGTACCACCCAGTGGGACATATGGCATCAAATGTCCCCGGGCTGTGGCCATTTAGTGATGTGGGGGTGGAAAATCCCCCCACACACCCCTCCTCCTTCTCCCCGGGTCCATACACTAATTTCATACTCCATACATTGGTGGGGGAGGCCAGCCACCCAAAAAGGGGGGAGGTTGGCCATCCATATGGGGGGAGGGGGTGGAAAACTCAGGTTTTGCACTGGGCTACATTGTTCCTAGCTACGCCTCTGCTGGCAGGGGATGAATTCCAAAACCCAGGTCCCAGGAAAAATTGGCAACAGTTTCCTTACCCCCTATATCACTAGAGCAGTGGTGGCGAACCTTTGGCACTCCAGATGTTATGGACTACAATTCCCATCAGCCCCTGCCAGCATGGCCAATTGACCATGCTGGCAGGGGCTGATGGGAATTGTAGTCCATAACATCTGGAGTGCCAAAGGTTCGCCACCACGGCACTAGAGGGTTTTAATCGATAGCCAGCAAACAGATGTTCAACAGGACAAATTTTGTCCTTGTTCTGGCATTGAGGACAGTGGATGCTTTCCCACTTGCCAAGGCAGCTGCCCCATGCCTAGTCACTCCCTTGCATGACCACACCGAACTTTGCCAGAGATGAGCAAAGTTGAGTGACTCCTGGACCAGGAGCCGAGGACCGGCACGCCAAGAATCACCCACACCCAAGGCACAGAGGAAAAGAGAGAGTGTCGACGAGAAGAGCGTCGGCCTGATAGAAAAATGGATTTTCAAGAAAAGAAACAAAGTGAAATCCCAGTGGCTGTCACACAAAAGAACTGCCTCCGTTTTAAAAGCCTGCATTAAAGTTGGCAATGCCGATGTATCTGTAATTAGTTAATCAAGAGCTCTGAATGCTCCTTCAAGGATACAAGAGTTTTTTGCTGGATCAATAAGATCTGCTGTTATGCTCTGCAAAGTGCCTCTTTTTAAAAAAAACAAAAAAACAAAAAAAACAAGAAACACCAGAGCTCTTACCAGCCGATGTAACGAATGCTCAGGCGTGGCCCAGAGACTCGCCGATGTTCAATTTCTCTCACTGTAAAGCTGTCCGCTTTGATTCTCAGGGTGAGCAATAAAAATTATAGCCTATGGACATCCCACCTCCCCCAAAGGGATGCTGCAGAAGCAGCAGAGATGAGGATCAAAAGTGTTTTTCTTTCACCACTACCTCCAGTGCTCAGGCATGGGCACCTGTTGGAAATTGCATCCTCCAGCGGGGCGCATGTGACAGCAACAATAGCTTTCAGGCGCAGCCCCTTTCCCTGCAACGGCAGGAGGCAATGGCGCATGCATAGGTAGCCTTCCCGTCAACAATTGGAAAAGAGCACAGGTGCAGGAATGAGGCCCAAGCGCTGGTCAACGGCAGACAGTGGGACACCCCGAGGGTTTGTGGCCACGCAATCAATCCCTTACGATTAAATAAGTTTTGAGAACAAATGTGTTTAGCCAATGGGAAGGCACAGCTCACAGAGTCCTTGAGCAACTTTTCAGTGGTTGTCCAGAGCCCTGGAAGGGATATGTCAAAGCCAAGGGGTCAAATGCTGCTTCAAGAAGGTGTCGCCTTAGCTCCTCCTCCGAGAGAAATTCAGCTCCCTCTTAGGTTGAATCCCCACTACCGTCTTAGCCAGGTTTCAGAACACAAACTAACCAGGTTTGAGGGACAACCTCCCCATTGCTTGCGTGGCAGATTCAGTTTCTGGAACTCGTTCTCCCCGTTAATCTGCGTTCCGGCAGGACCTGGTTGCAAGTGGCATAGACCCCGTTAACATGGTTCAGAGCTGATCCGAGGGGCGGGATGAGGGTTGAAACCCTGACTCATTTCCCGCCCTGGAGTGTGATGCGGAATTCGGGCAACCAATCAGCGCTGCGACGCGTGCACAGCCTTTCCTTGGTTTCATTTCCACTTTTGCGATCGGCCAGCAGAAGGGGATGCAAACGTTAAACAAACGTGTAACTTTGAATCAATGGTTTACACAGGTAACGATTAACTGTTTGCACAGTTAAACAGTCGAACGTTAAACTTTTACACACTGGTTTTTTTGATCACGCCCCTACAATGTACATTTCCGCAGTGGGAAAAGGTCCCACCCCATCAAGGCACGCCAGCTAATCAGGGGAGACGGGTGAAGCGAGCTAGCCTGGTAGTGGGGATTGGTAAGAGTTCTGCAACCGGGTGTGTCTGCTGTGTGCTCGCTGCGGGGGGGGAGGGAGAAACTCCGATGAAGAGGACACGGTTTCACAATGGATCTGCGTGCAAATTTCAAGTGGGGATTTGACCTTAAAGGGGGAGCTTCCCTCTGATTCCAAGATGTGCACTCTGGTGTATTCATGCTTCCCTCTGGGTCTTCTTGGATCCCTCTGGGTCCCTTTGGATTTTCTATTGGGGGGGCGGGGGGGGGGCAGGAGAGAGATTGGTGTCCAATGATACTGAGAGGCATTTCCAGAGTCATGCATATGTCCCCCATCTCTGGAGGACCTCAGAGTCTCTTTCCAGAGGTGGGTAGGCATCTCTGCTGGACATTTCAGCATCTCAAGATTCTTCCTCCAATGTTGTGGTCTCTTAATTTGTGGGCAATAACAGGGAAGTGCTTCTCTTGCATAAAACTTTGTTGGGGAAAGGGGTGTCACATAATTAAATTAACTGACCGGATGCTGGGACAAATATAAAATAACTCTTTTTCAAACAGGGTAGATTTTTGCGGAACTCACAGTCCCAAGATGCCTTGAGGGACACCCACCTCATGTGACCTTTGCGTACATTATCTTTTGCCGCCTGGGGCCAATCTTTTCTTCAAGCTTCTCAGATGCCAGATACTGCCTTGGCAGACCTATCAGTGAGGAAATTAGGTAGAACCTCCATATCCAGAGACTGTAAATGGAGATCAAGTAGAGCGGGTGGCTAGTTTTAAATTTCTGGGCGTTGTGATTAAAGAGGACTTGACCTGGGGCATTCAGACTGCCGCGGTGGTTAAGAAGGCCCAGCAAAGACTGTACTATCTGAGACTTTTAAGGAAACAACAACTGAATGGAAAACTCCTGGTGTCCTTTTATCGCTGTGCTATAGAGAGTGTCTTAACCTACTGCATCTGTGTATGGTTCTCCAGTTGCACAGTGGCAGATAGGAAGGCGCTCCAAAGGGTGATCACTACTGCACAGAGGATTATCGGCTGCCCTCTCCCCTCCTTGGAAGAACTCTATAATTCCCGAAGCCTAAAGAAAGCCCAAAATATTCTGAGAGACCCGTCTCATCCAGCACACTCTCTTTTTGAACTGTTACCATCTGGCAGACGATACAGGTCTATCAAAACTAGGACAAAGAGGCTTAGAGACAGCTTCTACTCTAGAGCTGTGGCTATGCTGAACTCCGTGTTGATGTGTTTGGGGCTGTGTAGGGATGGGTGGAGGAAGGGGAAAGTGAGGATGGGGTATGAGTCTGAAATTGTGTACATCGAGGAATGCTGCTGTAAATTTTGTTGTGCGTGCACAATGACAATAAAAATGCTTATGCTTATGCTGATTGTACCTCTGATCACCAAATTCTGTACTCAAGCAACAGCAGTGGGCTCTGGTTTGCATGTCCTGATTCGGGGTTTCTGCCTGGCAACTGCAGAAGACAAGATGGCTGCTGCAGGGAATTCTGGTCCCATCCGGCAGAGTTTTTTCCCCGCTGCTTTCGTTTGATAGAAATAGTTGTCAATATGCAGGTTTTTGCTGGATCGATATGTTATGCTCTGCAAAGTGCCTCTTTAAAAAACAACCAAAAAAAGAAGCAACACCAGAGCTCTTACCAGCTGATGTACACACCCCAACACAAATCCCATACATACCCTGTTTCCCCTAATATAAGACATCCCCGAAAAATAAGACATAGTAGAGGTTTTGCTGAAGTGCAAAATATGAGGCATCCCCCGAAAGTAAGACGTAGGAAAGTTTTTGTTTGGAAGCATGCCCGACGAACAGAACACATAAAAATAAGACATCTCCTGAAAATAAGACATAGCGCATCTTTGGGAGCAAAAATTTATATAAGACACTGTCTTATATTCGGGGAAACACGGTAGCTATTGAGCACGGAGCAATTCCTTCTTACACAAGAAAGAAACAGGGGGTGGGGGTGGGGGAAGAAAATAGGTCAGCCCCAGTCACAAAGCTTTTGACACTGATAGCACCGCCCGAGCCTACCAAATCCTCAATTTACTGTTGCTTTTGGATCTATAAACCTGCAGGAAACGGCTTTCCCTGGCTATTTCACCCACCATCCTTATTGACTCCCCCTCCTTGACTCTTTAATGTCACTCACGTTATCCTCCAGGGAGGTCTGCAGGTCATCTCCGTGCAAGGATAGACAAGTTGCACCCGTCCCTCAAACCATTTGGCAGGTATAGCCCTACCCTACAACTAGCACCTACCCTGCCAGCCACTGCCCATATTTGTGTGGTTTAGCTGGTTGATGCTTGAGACACTGACTGTTCAGATTTCCCAGGCCATGAGTTGCTGGATTTGTCTGCCTCACTGTTGCAGAAACGTTGGCTCAATGCACAAGGGTTGCCAGATGGGAGGTAGAGTTGCCAGATCAAGAAACTCCTATAGTTTTGGGGGTGGTACCTGGAGAGAACAGGGACCTTACTGTGGTACAATGTCTTAGACTTCACCCTCTAAAGAAGGTGTGGCGAACCTATGCCACTCCAGATGTTCATGGACTACAATTCCCATCAGCCCCATGAACAACTGGAGTGCCATAGGTTCGCCACCATGGCTCTGAAGCATCCACTTGCTTCAAACGAATTGACCTCTATGCAGTGGTGGGATCCAAAAAATTTAGTAACAGGTTCCCATGGTGGTGGGATTCAAACTGTGGTGTAGCGCCAGTGGGTCTGAGCAGGGCATTCCAGGGGCGTGGCCGGGCATTCCGGGGGCGGGGCATTCCTGGGCGGGGCTGTGGCAAGGACGCAGCCGCTGCGCCGGTCCTTGGGCGGGAAACGAATGCACGCAGGCACAGGCTGCCACGCACGCTGGTGCACCTCCTGCTAGACTGCTTCAAGTTCTGCGCGCTACTGCTGAGAGGAGGGGCGTAACCAAGGCAAAAATCACGTGGCAAAATCACCAATTAGTAACCCCCTCTTGGCACACACAAATAATTAGTAACCTACTCTCGGGAACCTGTGAGAACCTGCTGGATCCCACCTCTGTCTCTGTGTTCTGGAGAACAGCAATAATGCCAGCGATCCCTGGGTCTCACCTGGTGAGTGTCATCCTTATTATATACCAGGGCATCCCGTTTCTGGCTCAGAGAAGCTAGTAACTGGAAAGGGGGATGAGCGAAACCTTCATTTCGTACTCATGGGCTTCCTGACATGTTTCTGGGAAATGAGAATGCTGACGGACCTTGGGCTGATCCAGCCAAGCAATTCAGATATAATGATTTCTCCCGTTCTGATGCTCTGCTGTCTGTCAGTTCATAGTTAAGAGGTGTGCTTGTTCATACCCCAGTTGTTATGGCAAAGGATCGATAACTGGACACCGCAGATCTCACGGTTCTGCATTGTGAAAGGCTCTGATGTAGTGGCGGTTTCGCTCTGCGGTTTGCCTGACCTCCACCAACATCAAAACCGAAATGGCCGGGCGCCTTTAGGCAGAAGTGTTTGGAAGTGGATTCTACCCAGCGTATTTGTAACGAGTTCATTTGTAACGATTGCAACTCATAAACATGCTGTGCGGGACCCACCCGAGGGTCAGATTTGAGAAGCGACAGATTTGGGTTCAAATCTCCACTCCCGAGGAAGAGCTGAGCTTGCTGCCGTGAAGTCTGGGTAGTCAAAATAGATGGTGTACTCTTTTGGTTAAAGGCAAAACCCCATAGATGATAAATGCCTTACAATACTATGCTAGAGGCAACATGCATTTGCCTAATCAACTGCTATCTGGGGAATTCAGATTAGCCTGTGCACTCCCACACACGCCAGCTGGGTGACCTTGGGCTAGTCACAGCTTCTTGGAGCTCTCTCAGCCCCACCTACCTCACAGGGTGTTTGTTGTGAGCGGGGAAGGGCAAAGAGATTGTCAGCCCCTTTGAGTCTCCTGCAGGAGAGAAAGGGGGGATATAAATCCAAACTCCTCCTCCTCCTCCTCCTCCTCTTCTTGAAGGAGCCAGTACTAGGGGCAAGCCCATAGCCACGGTGGTGCAAAAGGGGGCTGGGCCCCATCAATCATTTGTCGTGCCCCTTCAGTCAGCACTAGGGCTGGCGTAAAACCCATCCCAAGTCTTTCAAGTGTAAATTCTCTCTGCAAAAAAAGGGAAGGAGCTGAGCAGTGTTGGGATTCGGCCGGTTCGCACCACTTCGGCAGAACCGGTTGTTAAAACGGTGCATGTAAAAAAACAGTTGTTAAATTATTTGAATCCCACCACCGGAACCGGTTGTTAAATTACTTGAATCCCATCACTGGAGCTGAGGTAGAAAGGTGTGAATCCTCTCATGAATGTTCCCAGTGTGAATTCTCTATGCAACTGGCTAGAACCGAATTAGCAGTCAGCAGGGCTGAAGGGTCCCGATTTAAATAGCCTGGGGGAGACATAGAAGAAGAAGAAGAAGAAGAAGAAGAAGAAGAAGAAGAAGAAGAAGAAGAAGAAGAAGAAGAAGAAGAAGAAGAAGAAGAAGAAGAGGAGGAGGAGGAGGAGGAGGAGGAGGAGGAGGAGGAGGAGGAGTTTGGATTTATATTCCCCCTTTCTCTCCTTTAGGAGACTCAAAGGGGCTTACAATCTCTTTTCCCTTCCCCCCCACCCCACCCCACCACAAACACCCTGTGAGGTGGGTGGGGCTGAGAGAGCTCCGAGAAGCTGTGACTAGCCCAAGGTCACCCAGCTGGCATGTGTGGGAGTGCCCAGGCTAATCTGAATTCCCCAGAGAAGCCTCCACAGCTCAGGCGGCAGAGCTGGGAATCAAACCCGGTTCCTCCAGATTAGATACACGAGCTCTTAACCTCCTACGCCACTGCTGCTCCAGGATGTCTGTAATTTATTTTGCGCTTTTCTAATTTTTGTAATCCTAGCTGTATTGCACGGCTTATTAGATCCCTCAAGGTATTCAATTAGATTGCTTTAGACCATCAAGTACAAAATTGGCAAATAAAGAACAATGCACAAATAAATAAATAATAATGGGCTGACCACCTCTGTACGCAATCCCCCCCCCAAAAAAAAAATGTTTTGGCTACAGGCATGACCAAGAGGCAACTTCGGGCAAAGGCCTCAGCTTACATGCCCTAGTCTTAAAGGTAAAAGTAAAGTTTCCCCTTCAGTCGTGTTCAACCCTGGGGTACCACTGCAAGCAGTGATTTCATAGGCAAGCCATGTTTGTGGGGTAGTTTGCCATTGCTTTCCCTGGCTATTCTTTATGCCCTAGCTATGTGCTAGGTACTCATTTACCAACCAAGGAATGGATGGATGGATGAGTTGACCATGAGCTAGCTGCCAGGATATCTGACCCACAGGGGGCTCGAACTCCTGACCTTGTGAGTGGCAGTGGAAGCACTTAACCACGCAGCTCCTGCCCTAGTCTTAGCCCTCCAGAATAACTGGTTGACGGCTGCACAGGACAGGATGCTGGACTAGACGGGCCACTGGGCTGATCCAGCAGGGCTCTTCTGAGGTTCCGCTGGCTAGACTCAAAGGACACAGTGAAATTTAAAAGTCATCAAATAAGGATAGTGATTTATCAGAGTTGGTGTGGTGAACTGATTAAAGTGTCAATCTGGAATCTGGGAGATCCAGATCCAGCTTCAGTGCCCCCAAATGAGATAATCTTGGTCTCACCTAACTCACAGAATAGTTGTGATAATAAAATGGGGGTAGGAAGAACTATGTAGGAAAGGCACATTAAGCTGTGTAGTTCAGAAAGTAGAGATTCTCTTGAGTGAACCAGGGTCGATTCCCCACTTCAAAAAAGAAAGTAGATACGCACCGGTTTGGTTTGCTTCGGGACCTTTTGAGCACAGTTTCATGGTTCCCACTGCAGCTTTCCCAAAAGGTGTACCTCCAGCGAGGTTCCGAAATACCGCGCGCTGAGGGGTGGGAGGAGCGGCAGAATCAGGGTGACTTCGTTGCCGCCGCCGTTGTAGTGGGGAGTGCTGCAGGACCCCGGAATATTTGCCGTGAGGAGCGCACGTCTAATGGCGAGTGGGAAATCGACCCAGGACAGCAGGGGCATACTTTTATTCGCTTGTTTGTTAAAAACATTTATTTCTATGTTTTAACCTTTCTACTTCATGGGATCTCTAATTAAAATCAGTCATTTAAAACTGATAGGCAGAAAAACTAATCCAATGTTGTCATGGCTAAAACGGTCTACAGCTATAATACCTCCATCTATTTTTGGGCAATGCTGGCCCTCCTGGCCTTTGGGTTGGGCGCCATCTGTGCATGCATCTATGCATGTATTTTTATCTGTAATTTTTGGAATTGCTGCTATATTGTATTTTAATGTTTTTTAATGTTTTTTCGCTGTTGTATTTATGAGATCTTATATTGTATTTGTTTTATGTCTCATTGTACACCGCCCAGAGCCCTTCGGGGGTTGGGCGGTCTATCAAGCCCAGGGGTCTGCAACCCACAGCTCTGGAGCCGCATGCGGCTCTTTCAGCCTTATACTGTGGCTCCACGTGGCCTGGAGGTCGGAGGGTAGCATGGGCGTGTCCCTCCAGGAAAGGTGAGTGGAGGGGCCAAACTGGAGGTGGCACCGTGCGGAGCCACCTCTCCGGCTCGGTAGATTTTCGGGGCCGTGGAAAACGGGTCCGAATGGCTCTTTGGGTGGTAAAGGTTGCTGACCCATGATCAAGCCTAATAAATAACAACAACAACAACAACAACAACAAACTGAGAGGGATCAGGCCAGGTCCTTCCTGAGGAGGTTGTTCCAACTGCGGGGCTACCAGTGAAAAGACCCTTTCTTATATCCGCCAGACAAGCTTCTTCGGCTCATGGGACAGTCAAAAAAACGGCCTCTCCCTGTGATGCTAAGTCCTGAGCAGGAATGTATGGGAGAAGACAAGATGTTTTGGTCCCAAGCCATGCAGAACTTTAGTGTTAATGTCTGTGCCAGAAGTGTTTTGCACACATTTGGACCACTTTTTAACGTCGGCTGTTTTCTCCAAAAGACCCGACGCTTGTCTTTCATACTCCCCCACCCCCCCAAGAAATGTCCCCCAACAGAGCGACAGACTTTTGGACAACGCTCAGCGTGTCCAGAAAGTCTGTTGCATTGTTGGAGGGCATTTCCTGAGAAGACGCAGCTCTCGCTTTGGGGGGGAGGGGGGGGGAGACGCACGGTGAGAAGCATCCCTGAGACAAAAGGGCACCGTTTGCTGGAAGTTCCTCTCCGCTTTGAGAACAAATTATCATTTGGGTCTGATGTGGCGCTCGCAGGCTCATGCCATCACAAACACGATAATGAAATGTCCTCATCAGAGACGGAGAGTACCCTATCTCCCCCCCACCGCTTCCTTGGCCTCTACTCGCGCTATGAACATATGCTAATATATGGCCTTTTGCTTCCCCCCCTCCCAAATCCTTTCCCTTTTATTTTGCAACTTCCCAGCCAGCAAAAGACCATTTCTGCCCCTCTACATGCAGCTACATGGCTGATTGAATATCAAACATCTATTTATCTGACTACAGAGGGAAAGAGACATTGATGCTGTGAGCGGTTGGGGGGTGGGGGGGTGGCAGATCGAGAACGTTCTCTCCCCCTCCCCGCCAAACCCACTGATCTCATCAGGACACAACTGGGGGGGTGGGGGGGACAACAGGCTCTTAAATAAAGGCTGGCTTTGTCTGGGGAAACCTTCTCTAAGTGCTTAAAAGCTTCCCAGTTGGGTCATTACAGAGCTGAGCTGAGAGAGAATGCGCGTCTTTTGCACCAAAAATCCACTATCTTCATCTGTTGTCTCTCCACATTTTTTACCCCACACTTTCTCCACGGAAGGTGCAGGGGCATCTGTGGCTTTTAATCCTCTCTGTTTTGCCTTCCCAACAATCTTATGAGGTAGGTGAGGGGGAAGGGGGAAAGTGACCGGCCTAACATTGCTATGGGTTGGAAGATATCTGGAGATTTGGGAGAGGACAGGGTGAAGGGAGAGCAGGCTGTTCAGTGAGGCATAATTTCCTAGAGCAGTGATGGCGAACCTTTTCGAGACCGAGTGCCCAAACTACAACCCAAAACTCACTTATTTATTGCAAAGTGCCAACACGCCAATTTAACCTGAATACTGAGGTTTCAGTTTAGAAAAAAACGGTTGGCTCCAAGGCATGCGTTACTCGAGAGTAAGCTTGGTGGTAGTCGGTGGCTTTGCTTTGAAGCAGCCATGCAACGCTTCGAACAGGTGAATCATGACCCTAGCAAGGTTTACTCAGAAGCAAGCCCCATTGCCAGCAACTGAGCTTACTCCTAGGTAAAGGATCACGCTTTAGTTCTTCCCATGAAAATCAGTGGGGTTTAACAGCGCTTAACAGGGTCACCTACACTGCTTCCCCCAAACTTGGTCTTAGGTTTAATGCTAATAATCTCCCCGAAATAATTACACTATTATCACACTGGGGGCCTGGCGGGGGAAAGAGGAGGGGTGTGGGGGGAGAGGGAAGTAAAACTTTCACTTTCCGAAACCCAATAAACCCCCCACTACAAAATAGAAGTAAAAAGGCACATGATGAACCCTGTGAGCGCATGCCCACAGAGAGGGCTCTGAGTGCCACTTCTGGCACACATGCCATAGGTTCGCTACCACTGTCCAAGAATCCACCCCCCAAAGCAGCCATTTTCTCCCGGGAAATTGCCTATAGTCTGCAGCCCTTTGGGCACGTACAGTTCTCGGCACAGCCGTGTGCTTTACAGTGAGGTCTCCCACGTTTCGTCATTTACACATGAGGAGGTGCCCTGTGTTTCCCTAAGCCGTTTGAGTGACACAACCGGCGGCCAATCAGAATGCGGGAAACGGGGCAAATGAAAAAAGCCCTGTGCCCGTGCAGAAACAGCTGGAGCAGCGGAGGGGCAGAAGCGAGGATCCATGAAGAATCACAGACCGGGGCAAAATGGACCTGGCACTTGAGATCCCGGGTCCACCCAGGTGCAATTTTGCCGTGAAAAAACGGCCAACATTGCCTGCCCCCCCTGAAGAGAATGCTTCCACGTTTGGGTGGTTGTTTGCTACCTGTTTATGATTTTAGAAAAGACTGCATCTTTGATCTATCGCTCCTGGGATAGATCGAACATGTTTAATTTTATTTTTTAAAAGGGCCCCCCGATTAATCTCCCAGAAATGCAGGTAAAACTGTTCCTGCATTGGCTCCGCTTTCTCTGGGCAGGCAGAGGTCGATTATACACTGGCGCTCTGCCCTGCAGCGAGAGTACTTTTCCTTTGGTGCAGAGTGTTGATTACAGACACGCTCACGCTTATGCCGCAGCAGATAGAAACCCCGCAGTTCCTGAGAGTGGGCAAATTCCAATGTTCTCCCTTGCTTTGGGGTTTTCCGATCCTCTCCGTGTTCCCCTGCCCACTCCTCGCAGGCATTTCTGGATGATTGATGGGTAACATTAAAAAACCCACAAAAATTAACACTGGCAATAAATAAACAATTTAAAAAATCACTAACGAATAAAATGATAAAAAATTGAAGGGCTTTGGGGGGGAAAGGCAACAATCTAGCAAGCAACTGGGAACAACCTGGAAGTAAGACTAGGCAAAATGACTGCAAGCTGCCCAGCATGCACTGGGGCACTTCCACGTATGCAAACGGAGAAACGCGGGGAGACTGCAACTCCACTGCAACATCACTGCACAGCGAAGATCCTCAGGGTAAGCACCCCATGCATAATGGGCCAGGGGGAAAATTGCGTTTTGCCCGCTCTTGGAAACTGCAGGGCTCCTCTCATCTCAAGGCAGTGAGTTCTGAAAAGGGGGAACAATTGTGCAATTGTTAACCTAACCCAAAGAGGCCAAACGTGCGCAAAAGGCCTGTATTTCTCCAGGGGGCTGATGTCTATTATCTGGAGATCAGCTGTAACTCTGGAAGTTGGCACCCCCAGCACTGGCCCTAAGCCACACCATGAGTATCAAAGCTCAGAGCCTAACTGTGCCATATAGTCCTCCTGGCTCGGCCCTAGGAATGGTCAAGTAGAGATGGGCAGGAGGGTTCCTCGGCAAAATGTAGGTTTCCAGATTATCTAATGGGAAGGTGGTAGAGGGAAGGCACTTTATCCGTGCCCAGAGGCTTATTCCCTGCCCAAAGGAGTAGAATTCTTGCTACCTTCACTCACCATTAGTCATTCCTGTCTCACTACCCCTCCCTTATCTCTCCCCGGGGCCTTGTTTTTATCGTACGCTCTTCAGAGTTTTAAAAACAATTATGCCACAAACTGATGTCACTCGATCATTCGACATCCATTTAAGAAAAAGTCGTGACCTGTACGACCCAGGTTAGTTCAATTTGATCAGGATCGATTTTCCGCTTCAAAAATGAAAGTAGATTCAAACCGGTTTGGTTAGATTCGGGACCTTTTGAGCATGGTTTCATGGTCCCCACTGCAGCTTCTGCCCCCTTGTTCCCAGAAATGCTGCAGCCACACAGGAGTCCCCACTGTCGGCGGATCAAACGCGCAATCCGCTCAGGGGCTATCCTAATTGGCTGCTGCGTCGTGCTGGGGCGGGAATTTTTATTTTATTTTCAAACTGACAGATCCACGTCTGCGCGAGCATGCGCAGAACGACTCTACGCGGAGACGAAGAAGCGGGCGATTAAAGCAAAACCCTGTTTCCGCACACCTCCATGTACTCGGATCCACGTGAATACGACGTGCCGCACAGCTTTGTATTGCCTTCTATTCAGTCAATCAGTCAAAACCAGCCCTATGTAGTTTCGTATCCACGTGGATCTCTGGTCCGCAAAATTAAAGAAAAAGGGCTGCGCGCACATTGTGCACAGCCCACTGCGTCCTGTTTGGATGGAAGGCTCCACATCACTCGCAAGGGTGGCTAGTTCGAATCTGGATTCACCCTCGCCAACTTCCCCACTGCTCCAGATTGACCACGCGTTTTTTTAAAAGGTCCACTTTATTCCAGGTTTTGGAAAAACACGTGCTATGGGGGGGGGGGAGCGCCCGAAACAGGAGGAAAGCGTTTTCGGCGCTGCTGCAGTGGGGAGTTCTGCTGAATACCTCGATATTTGGAGTGACGAGCACGCACCTGATCACGAGTGGGGAATCGACCCAGATCTCAGGAGCTAAGCCCAGTTGGCAATGACTGACACTTGGATGGGAGAGAACCAAAGAAGTCCAGGGCTTGTTGTTACTCAGAGGCAGGCAATGGCAAACCACGTCTGCTCCTCTCTTGTCTTGAAGATCTTATAGGGCTGCTGGAAATTGACTGCAACTTGACCATACTTTCCGCCACCCCAGGAGAAAGTTAATTTCAGTGAGATTGATTAGAGCAGAGGTGTCTGATGGGAATTGCAGTCCACGAACATCTGAAGCGTCAGAGTTGGACTAGAATTATCCGCTCTCCGCTGGGAAATTCCTGGAGATTTGGGGGTGCAGACTGGGAACCGGGCTTGGAGAGGGATGTGACCTCAAGAGAACATAATGCCACAGAGCCCGCCCTCCAAAACAGCCATTTCCTCCAGCGGGAACAAATCTCCACAATCTGAAGATCAGTTTTGATTCCAGGAGAACTCCAGGCCCGACCTGGAAGATGGCAGCCCTAGCCGTGATTGACAGGGGGAAATCACTTGTTCTGATGATAATCGGACATCATGAGTCAGCTGCGAGTCAACCCCCCCTTCCTATAGATGCAGTGACAGCTGCTCCCCCCCCCAGCTCCCCCCGTATATATTTTGCAATTTTCTTCTCTATTGATTTTCAATCGTAGGCAGAGAAAACAAGACAGCCCTGGATAAAATCTTAACAGCCGGTCAGCGGAAAAATAATCGTGGCAATTAGCAACAGGCTCAGACAGGGCAGTTAATGAGATGGGAGTCTTGCATCAAGAGGAGTCAATTACCTCCTACCTGCACTGCTGTGGTTGCCCTCCCCCCCTCCCTTGTGGACCCAGAACAATTAGATTATCTCCTTACGAAGGAAGGCCGGGCCGCTCTCTGGCCACTTAGAGCTCAGATCGATATGCGAATCGCAGCCGGCAAACTCTGGCTTTTGTGGGTTGTCAGCCTCCCGTCGAGGGCTGGAGACGGTCCCAAATTACAGTTGTGAACTAATGGTTGTTGGGATTTTTTGCTATCCAAGAAGGCCAAAGTAGATGTAAACACAGTCAGATTTTTCATATACGCAGGGTGGTGCACTTGATGGATTCATCAGTAGGTGATGCAATATATTACTCCCACCAGTCACTGACCCACCCTGTAGCGGGAGTCCCCGAACAACTGCCCAGGCTGACCAAAAGGTAAAACTTCCCCCAATCCCTCCTCTCATATTTTCTTTGCCAACTCCATCCAATTTCTGGGCTTCTGGTCTCTCCCCACATGTCATTCTGCAGGCCCTCTTCCTAGTACATTAGTGGCAAACCTTTGGCACTCCAGATGTTATGGACTACAATTCCCATCAGCCCATGGTCAATTGGCCATGCTGGCAGGGGCTGATGGGAATTGTAGTCTATAACATCTGGAGTGCCAAAGGTTCGCCACCACTGTCTTAGTAGCATTTCAGAATTCAGCCACCTTCCTTCCTGGACCGGCCCCTCCCTTCTCTCCCAGCACAGCCCTTTAGAGAGAGTCCCAAATCCACCCTATTTCATTTCTTTTAACTTCTACACGCCATTGCTGGATAAATTTAGACCCAGCCGGTAATTGGTCTGCTGAAGCAAATACCTTTTTAATTGCGAACAGAAAGGTTGGGAAACAGACACACAGAACCATGCGTGCGCCCTCCCGAATCCACCCTGTTTCGTTTCTTTTAACTTCTACGCGTCATCATCGTGAGCTGTTTTGTTCTGCTCTATTTTCATTGCCGGGCCTTTCTGATTCATCCCCGTTTGGAAACGACAGACGCCAAAATAACGTTGAAAAAACTCGATAAGGAATATTCGGAAACAGCGAAGGGCTCAAAAAGAGAGAGAAAGACTCTTCTGGTACAATTTGCATGAGACAGAAGAGGGGGAAAAAATCAAAACAAGGACCCAAACTGGCTAAATTCAACTGGATTTTTATCTTCCAGCAAAGCTGAGCTCTTCGCCAATGTTCAGTATTACCTGGTTATTTCTGCTGGTGGCAGAGTCCTTTAAAGGGGCTGGGGTGGACAGGTAAGGGCTGGAAGCTTTCTGGAGATTTGAGGATGCAATATTGGGAGTGTGGTGTTTGGGGAAGGCAAGGACCTCGGTGGCTTATAGTACCTTAGAGCCCATTCTCTTATAGTACCTTAGAGCCCATTCTCTTATAGTACCTTAGAGCCCATTCTCAAAAACAACCAGAGGTGGGATCCAGCAGTTTCTCACAGGTTACTAATGATTTGTGTGTGCCGAGAGGGGGTTACTAATTGGTGATTTTGCCACAGGATTTTTGCCTTAGTTACGCCCCTCCTCTCAGCAGTAGCGTGCAGAACTTGAAGCAGTCTAGCAGGAGGTGCACCGGCATGCGTGGCAGCCTGCGCCTGCGTGCATTCGTTTCCTGCCCAAGGACTGGTGCAGCGGCTGCGTCCTTGCCACAGCCCCGCCCAAGAATGGTCCACCCCCGGAATGCCCGGCCACGCCCCCGTCGTGCCCCGTCCATCCCCATTGGTGCTACGCCACAGTTTGAATCCCACCACCATGGGAACCTGTTACTAAAATTTTTGGATCCCACCACTGAAAACAACCATTTTCTCAAGGGAACCGATACCTTTCATCTGCAGATTTCAGGAGACCCCCAGCTCCCGCCTAGAAGTTGGCAACCCTAACAAGGCACAGAAATTCTCTTCACAAAATGGCAGCCTTCAAAGTTCACACTGGACAGCGTCAAGAGGGTTTCGGTTAATCTACTCCCCCTCCTATCCCGCCTGCTTTCCACTCTTCTTATACACAACGACGGTTCGCTGGAAAAAGTGAAACCCCAAGCCCTGCTGGAGAAGCGGCCCCTTGTGATTGATGAGGCAGCTGGAGATTTTCAATTTTTGCTTTATTAAAGACAGGTGGGAAGTCTCTAGGCTGGGTTGTGCTTCCACAGGAAGGCAGGCAAACCAGCTGCCTTGGGGTGGGGTGGGGGGAGAAACAGTTTCCCCATTCTTTCTGGAAGGGGAAAAAAAAAAACTTCGCTCCAAACTCAAATTGTTCTTTCAGGACACCCATTCACACTACGGAATTAAACATACAAGGATGCAGAAGCTGTGCGTGAGAGTTGGCGAGGACGCGTCTGCAACAGCTAGGGTTCCCAACCTCAAGATGGGACGTGGGGTTCTCCTGGTGTCACAATTCGCGTCCAAAGTATGAGGTTTACAGGGAACGTTGGTAAACACAGACAAGGCAAACATCCCCCTCTTCAAGATCAAATCCATGGTGCGGCCTGCTTGATGTGTGGGAACTGATGCCAACTGAGAGAGTCCCTGTGTCTCCATGGAAGACACCAGGCCCAAAGCCTGAATGACTGGCAACCCTATTCCTGCCCCCCCCACCCAAATCTCCCAGGGCTGGCACCCTAAGGAAATTTAAGCGTGGATCAGGATGGTGTAGTACAGTGATGCCGAACCTTTTTGAGACCGAGTGCCCAAACTGCAACCCAAAACCCACTTATTTATCGCAAAGTGCCAACACGGCAATTTAACCTGAATACTGAGGTTTTAGTTTAGAAAAAACAGTTGGCTCCGAGGCGTGCGTTACTCAGGAGTAAGCTTGGTGGTAGTCGGTGGCTTTGCTTTGAAGCAACCGTGCAACTCTTCCAACGGGTGAATCACGACCCTAGGAGGGTTTACTCGGAAGCAAGCCCCATTGCCAGCAACCGAGCTTACTCCCAGGTAAAGGATTGCACTTTTGTTTCTTTGCATGAAAATCAGTGGGGTTTAACAGAGCTGAACAGGGTTACCTACACTGCTTCCCCAAAACTAGGTCTTAGGTGTAATGCTAATAATTGAGCCCAGCGGCCCAGGCCAGCCTAGATGTGGGGGGAGGGCACTCTGCACGTGCCCACAGAGAGGGCTCTGAGTGCCACCTCTGGCACCCGTGCCACAGGTTCGCCACCACTGGTGTAGTAGTTAAGAGTACCTAATTCAGACTGAGGAGATCCAGGTCCAAATTCCTGGCCTGCTGCTACGAAGCGTACTGGGCGATCTTGGATCAGTCTCAACCTCACACGTTCTTCACAGGGTTGTTGTCGTGAGGATGAAATGAAGAGGACAGACCCATCCAAGTGGCCAAGAGCTGCTTGGGGGATAGGTGACAGGTAAAATGTACCTGCTCGCTAGCTCTCCCAGCATTAGCAAAGCCTCCCTCTTTTCGCAGGAACCCTGCCAAATATGTATTTATGTAGCGAAGCCGCTCATGTTCCTTTCAATCCGGATCATCCCTTCGATAAGACAATAGCTCCTTTCACGTTCAAACACCGACCGCATTCCCCGTCTGCCTTTGTGTCACTCCATCATCTCCTGACTTTTCTGATGGGTTAAACTCATCCTCCGCTGTGCAGAAAGAATTTAATCCTGGCTTTCTTTGACAGCTAATCCAAAAATTTTAATCACCATCGACACCATAAAGGGGAGGAGAGGATTGGGGAGGGCAGGGGGAAGTTTTACCTGTGAAGGAGTCAAAAGTTGGGGAGAGGGCGCCAATTTGCCAGGTGTCGGCTTTGAAGGAACGTCTTAATCCATACTAATGGCTCCGTTAAGGAAGGAAGTTCCAGGCAGAAGCAATTTTTAGTTTCTTAGTGTCCCGTTCTGCACAAATCACCGGAAACATTTTGAAAATGTTTTCAGTCCCTGTTTTCAGTCCCATTACCACAATATATGTCCGCACTCAGCCCCTCATAACAATTTCTAGCTGCTACTAAATGATTTTCCTTTTGTTTCAATTTCTGTGTTGATGTTTCAATGCCTAAAAGCTCCCCACCATGATTCTCTATTTCTCCTATAACAAGGTGACCAGACGTCCCGCTTTTGGCGGGACAGTCCCGCCTTAAACCAATTTGTCCTGCGTCCTGCAGGGTTTTGCAACTGTCCCGATTTTTGGAAGGCTGCCGCACTGCCTTCTGGGGCGCTCCCCTTTTCCCGCCCTGTCACAGGGAGCGCCCCAGAAGGCAGTGCGGCAGCCTCCCGTGCACGTGGCCACAGGAGCGCACTGCCTTTTGGGGCACTCCCTGTTTTCTTGCCCTGTCACAGGGCGGGAAACAGGGGGGCGCCCCACAAGGCAGTGCGGCAGTCTCCAGTGCACGCGGCCGCAGGAGCGCACTGCCTTTTGGGGCGCTCCCTGTTTCCCCGCCCTGTGACAGGGCGGGAAACAGGGGAGCGCCCCAGAAGGCAGTGCGGCAACCTCCCACGCTGCCTTTTGGGATGCTCCCATTTCCTGTCCTGTGACAGGGCGGGAAAACGCGGAGCGCCCCAAAAGGCAGTGCGCTCCTGCGGCCGCGCGTGTGCGCGCGCACCCGGGGATGTCCCGGTTTAAAAACGTGAAAATCTGGTCACCTTATCCTATAATCAATGCCTTGAAGATTAACCCTCCCCCCACAATTAAACAGAAATGAGCAAATAAATAGGTAAGGGGGAACAGAGAGTGCACAGGGAAAATGGCATTCAGGAGGAAGTTCAGGGAAAGCAGAGAAAGCGGGGGAAACACGGTCAATCGATTGCACAGCAACTCAAGACGTTTTCAAAACGTTTTCACTGGAGAATCGTTTTCAAAGGGGATTCATTTGAAACATTTTTGAGGCTGCAAATGAAAAGCTTTTGGGGGGAAACAATGCAGAACTCCATGGAGGAAACATTTTATTTCCTGCCTCAAAATGTTTTAAAGGGTTTGTGTGGAAGGACCAATATTTCTATACTGCTTGTCCTATGATTCTTTCCCCATTCCAATCGCATGGGGGCAGAGGCGTAGCTGGGCCATACTGTGCCCGGTGCGCACTCTGCGTTTTCCGCCTTCCATCCCCGCAGCGCCCCCTCCCCCACAGTTCAGCCTGAAAGTGCAGGCTGGGAAAAGCGGCCTGTTCACTAAAGGCTGGAAACGGCCTGGTGAAAACTACACTTCCCAGGAGAGTTTGGAGCTTGCAAAGTCTCCTGGGTAGTTCCCACCGGCCCGTTTTCAGCCTCAAGTGAACAGGCCGCTTTTCCAGCCTGCACTGAACTAAGGTAAGTGTGTGTGTGTGTGTGTGGGGATTTTCCACCCACCCCAGGCGTGTGCCTGGTGCAATGCGCATCCCCATGCTTCCTGGTAGCGCTGCCTCTGTATGGGGGTTGGGGGGGATCTTGAGACATCTCAGCCCAAGACAAAAGGTGCATCTGACCAAGCTAGGGTTGCTACGGTAACTCCAAGGTAGGAAAATCCTGGAGATTTTGGGTTTGGAGCCCAGGGAAAGGACCTCAGCAAAATGTAATGTCATGGAGTCCCCTCTCCATAGCTGCCCTTTCCTCTAGGCAAATTTACT
Organism: Sphaerodactylus townsendi; assembly: GCF_021028975.2. Classification (NCBI taxonomy): domain Eukaryota; kingdom Metazoa; phylum Chordata; class Lepidosauria; order Squamata; family Sphaerodactylidae; genus Sphaerodactylus; species Sphaerodactylus townsendi. The sequence continues at coordinate 13,870,037 of NC_059429.1, forward strand.
TCTGTAGTCTGGAGATCAGTTGTAATTCCAGAAGATCTCTAGACCTAAACTGGACGTTTTGCCCTGACCTGAATGGCCCAGGCTAATGATCTAGTCAAATCTCAGAAACCAAGCAGGTTCAACTCTATTTAGTACTTGGGTGGGTGAACACGAAGTAAGTCCAGAGATGTTATTCCACCTCCAGACATCCCCTACCTTAAAAACCTGATGAGAGGTTGCTTTCAGTCCGCTGCGACTTAATGGAACATTCCACACTTCCACCTGAAGGTCCGTCCCCAAGCCCTTCACAAACCACTTTGGTATGGCGATTACAGTGTTTGACTACAAGCAAGGATCTTTATTTATTTATTTGTTTGTTTGTTTGTTTGACTTATAGGCCGCCTCATCCCCGAAGGGCTCGAGGCGGCTCACAATACGGCTGTTCTAAGGAACAGCAAATCAACAACATAAAACTTAAACCCCTTAAAACCTAGGCAGCAATATAAATTAAAACAACAAAAGTTTTTTAAAACAAAAATTGGAGCCCAGGGAAAGGACTTGAGTTCAAATCCCTATCCTGCTAGGAACAGTACGGCCAACCTCTAGGTCAGTGGTGGCGAACCTATGGCACGGGTGCCAGAGGTGGCACTCAGAGCCCTCTCTGTGGGCACGTGCAAACAGAGTCGCCCTCCCCTTCCCACACAAATCTAGGCTGGCCTAGACACTGGGCTCGATTATTCGCATTAAACCTAAGACCTAGTTTTGGGGAAGCAGTGTAGGTAACCCTGTTAAGCGCTGTTAAACCCCACTGATTTTCATGCAAAGAACGAAAGCGCAGTCCTTTACCTAGGAGTAAGCTCGGTTGATGGCAATGGGGCTTGCTTCTGAGTAAACCCTCCTAGGGCCGTGATTCACCCGTTGGAAGAGTTGCACGGTTGCTTCAAAGCAAAGCCACCGACTACCACCAAGCTTACTCCTGAGTAACGCACGCCTCGGAGCCAACTGTTTTTTTCTAAACTAAAACCTCAGTATTCAGGTTAAATTGCCGTGTTGGCACTTTGCGATAAATAAGTGGGTTTTGGGTTGCAGTTTGGGCACTCGGTCTCGAAAAGGTCCGCCATCACTGCTCTAGGTGATGTTTGGAGATCTTCCGCTATTAGAATGGATCCCTCAGTGACCAAGATCACTTCCTCTGGAGAAAACTGGCTGCTGTGGAGGCATTATATTTTGCAAAGGTCCCTTCCCTTCCCTCCCGTCCCCAAACAAACCGCATTTTTCCTATGCTCCACCACCAAATCTCTAAGTATTTCCCAACCCAGAGCTGACAACCCTAGCTGGGAAGGTTGCTGGGTGAAGTGTCTCTCACCGCCTAATTAACCTCAGAGGATTGCTGTGAGGACAAAATATAAAAGAGGACCATGTAGAATAATAGAATCATAGAGTTGGAAGAGACCACAAGGGCCATTGAGTCCAGCCCCCTGCCATGCAGGAAGATACAGTCCGAAGAGTCAGTAGGCTGGAATTTCTATTCCCAGGAAGAAGATCCATCACCCCTAAGCACCAGAGACCTTGTTCCACCTCCGTCCTAAATTAGGGTGCTTTGTCAAGCAAGTAAGTTAGACTGAGAGAATATCCCATTGCATTCCTTTTTATATTTATTTGTAACTAGCGGGCCCAGCCACGCGTTGCTGTGGCTGAGTCTGGTGAAGTGGAAAAGAAAGAAAAGGGGAAGCGAACGGTTCGAACATGTGTCACTGCACAATGATTGCAAGGTAGGGAAGGGGCAAGGGGCCCCTCGCTCCCCTCCCTCTCTCCCATTCCCTTGCATGGCAACCCAGCTGGTCCCTCCCTAACGTTCCCCTTCCTCTGCTAGGGTGGGTGGGCCATGTGCTGGTGGCTGGTCCTGTCCCTTTCACTCCCTTCCCTTGCAGGCGAATTATCTAGCGTAAAACACGCTGGGAGGCATGAGCTGCGTTGTGTTCAAATTTCAGAGCGTTTGGTCCAGCAAACCCCTGGACCCTCCTTCCCCTTCCTCCACTAGGGTGGGTGGGCCATGTGAAGATGGCCCGCCCCATCCCTTTCACTCCACAAGGCAGTGGTTTTCAAGGAAGGCATGGTTGGTTCCCTTATATCAGAGGATGTTGCTTTGACGGCCAGCAGATGGCGCTGTTGCGGAACAGAACTGTGGTTCCAACTGTCACAGGTGTGGCATGTACACAATAACTGGCACAGTTGTGACATGTACACAACAGGAGGTGTGGAAACAGTATGGAAACCTGGCCGCACGCGAATGCGACGTTGTGTGAAAATGTCAAAGCAATCGGTCCAGTAGTTTGGGAGATTACCTGTCAGCAGAAAAATGCACTGATAGCTTTTTATATAGAGAGATTTCTCTTGGTTCTGTTGTTCCCACAGGCATGGCATTTCTGTGACATCACCGCAGCCTAGCCAATAGCAGGAACTTTCCTACCATCAGGAGGAATTCTTCCTGTCTCTTCTTTTTTTTTTTACACCCCCTGATACTTTGTCCAGGGTTTCCATTCTCAGTACTTTGGTGCTGGTTTTGTCAATTGGTTTGCATGGCATATGAAGTTGGGGTATTTTTTGAATGCACTTTGTATGATATGTATACGCGCCAAGTGCAAGCCAGCTGTTTTTCATTGTTAAATCGTTTGGCATTAATTTGTTGTGAGAGTTTTCATCCTGCCTGGTTTTTGTACTGGTTAGCCCTTTTTTTTTTTTTTGTTCAATAGTTTCATTCCATTTGTATGCAAAATCAGGTATCAGTTTTCATGGTAATATTTGTGTTGAATTTCTTTAGCATAGTTTGAGGGTGAAGGCAGGGGAGGCGGCTGGCCTTTCGTTCCAAGCAGGGAGAACTCATGTCTGAAACTGAAATGTTTGGATAAAAAAAGGATGACCACAACATTCAGTGATGTCCCTACTTTTTAATAATCATATCCTTTGGTCTAAGAGACAAAGGTTGGTTCAAGTCACTGAAAACTCTACGCAATGGCACATCCATGGCTACAAGATTTTGATATTAGGTTTTCAGAAAATGAGAGCACACACACACACACACACACACACGAGAGGATGGCCTGTGTTTAGGACTGAAACAGCAGCTCTAAAATGGAGCCTGCCATTTTGAGAAACTTTCAGCTATTACTGAAAGCAATGCTTGATACCCTCAGGAAGCATTTTGATGAGAAACACGTTGGGGTCATCCAATAAATCCTGTTTACATATCTGAAGATTCTCTGTGCACCTCTACAAACCATGCCAGTGGAGTGTAGCGGTTAACGGCAGATGGATTCTAATCTGGGGAACTGGATTTCTTTCCCTGCTCCTACACATGAAGCCTGGATTTCTTTCCCTGCTCCTACACATGAAGGTGACCTTGGGCTAGTCACAGTTCTCTCAGAATGCTCTCCTTATAGGAGAGAAAGGCAGGGCATAAATCCGGACTCTTTTTTCTTTTGTTTTGTTTTCAGCTTTTCTGGCGCTGCTCATCTATGTCAGTGGTGGCGAACCTATGGCACGGGTGCCAGAGGTGGCACTCAGAGCCCTCTCTGTGGGCATGCGCAAACAGAGTCGCCCCCTCCCACATACATCTAGGCTGGCCTGGGCTGCTGGGCTCGATTATTAGCATTAAACGTAAGACCTAGTTTTGGGGAGGCAGTGTAGGTAACCCTGTTAAGCGCTGTTAAACCCCACTGATTTTCATGCGAAGAACTGAAGCGCAATCCTTTACCTGGGAGTAAGCTCGGTTGCTGGCAATGGGGCTTGCTTCTGAGTAAACCCTCCTAGGGTCATGATTCACCCATTGGAAGAGTTGCACAGTTGCTTCAAAGCAAAGCCACCGACTACCACCAAGTAGTAACGCACACCTCGGAGCCAACCGTTTTTTCTATACTAAAACCTCAGTATTCAGGTTAAATTGGCGTGTTGGCACTTTGCGATAAACAAGTGAGTTTTGGGTTGCAGTTTGGGCACTCAGTCTCGAAAAGGTTCGCCATTACTGATCTATGTAGTTCTTCAAGAAGCCTGCCATTAACACCAGGAAGAAGGGGGCAGGATAAGGGAGAAAGCAGAGCTGGGTGGAGTTGGGGTCTAGCAGGGAAATTTAATGGGGAAGTTTGGTGTAAGGGAAGAGAAAACTGTGGGCTGCATTTGCATCAGGGAGGAATGGGGATTTGGGGCTCAAAATGGCAGAGATGGGAAATTCCAATCCCACCTTAGACCTGGCTGGGAAGAAGAAGAGTTGGATTTTTACCACACACCCCTTTCTCTCCTGTAAGGAGACTCAAAGGGGCATACAATCTCCTTTCCCTTCCCCCATCACAACGAACACCCCGTGAGGGAGGTGGGGCTGAGAGAGCTCCAAAGAACTGTAACTAGCCCAAGGTCACCCAGCTGGCATATGTGGGAGTGCACAAGCTAATCTACTTCCCCAGATAAGCCTCCACAGCTCAAGCAGCAGAGCGGGGAATCAAACCCAGTTCCCCAGATTAGAGTACACCTGCTCTTAACCACTGCGCAACTGCTGCTCCTAGTGAGCAACTAGGTTACATGTGGGGGGGGGGGAGATGACACATCCTCCACACCTTTCTGGTCCTTCTTGCATCACAGCTGGGGCCATTTGTGGTCTTTCAGAATTAATGCAAGTAAATTGGGGGAGGGGGCGCTACTCTCCTCAATCCACCTATTCATACGGGAAAGACAAGAGGGGAAACTACTCCTGACCTTGTCCACTCTAAGATGGTGTCGTGAAGAAGAAGAAGAGGAGTTTGGATTTATATCCCCCCTTTCTCCCCTATAGGAGACTCAAAGGGGTTTACAATCTCCTTGCCCTTCCCCCCTCACAACAAACACCCTGTGAGGTAGGTGGGGCTGAGAGAGCTCAGAAGAACTGTGACTAGCCCAAGGTCACCCAGCTGGAGTGTGTGGGAGTGCACAGGCTAATCTGAATTCCCCAGAGAAGCCTCCACAGCTCAAGTGGCAGAGCGGGGAATCAAACCCAGTTCCTCCAGATTAGATACACGAGCTCTTAACCTCCTACGCCACCGCTGCTCCTGTGAAGAAGAAGGAGGAGGCCGCACTATGACCATTTCTCTCTACCACACAGCAAACCCCACGAACAGCCTCCCTCAATCCGACAGGGTTTTCTTAGTGGTTCTCTTCCAAGGCTGTGATTTATCCCTGGCACCCATGGCTGGCGCAGAGCGTAACTGGCACCGCCTCTCCACAACATGGGCCACGCTTTGCGACTGTTCTGTTCCCCGCTCGGCTTGCAGATGGCCCTCATTAAAGGGGGGGGGGGGAAGAGAAATTACTTCTTGTGATCCAGCTTCAGAGACCCGGATCAGCTGTATTATGCCATGTTAATGAACAGCTCATTGTTTCTGTTTCTGCTAATTAGGCGGAAATCTCAGCATTCAAACACTGCAAATTAACCTGTGCACCCACAACACGGGGAAACAGCCGACAAAAAGCCGGAATGGAGAAGACAGCTGTTTTTGTTGCTTTTTCTCCTCTTTTTTTGAAAAAGGCGTAAATAAATATTCAGCAGGGACGGAGCTGGCTGATAAAAAGCAGCGCGCTCGCAGGCTGCGTCTTTAAACTCTGCCAATTCTAACACAATCTCCCACACCAACTCCTTGGTTTTAGGGTTTTGGGTAGTTCCCCCCCCCCCCACCTCCTTATTTGGAGGCTGTGACAGAATGGGAGGATCAGTGACATTCCAGCAGGACTATTAAAATTCCGTAAGCATCATTTCAACAAGATAATAAAGTCGGGGAAAACAGGACTGGGGACGTCCAGAAGGCTCCACAGCAATTTCCCCAGATTTGTCAAGATGCCTGCTACTTTTCTCTAACTTCCTCGGGTATTTCTCTGGGGCAAAACCCTTCACATTCACCTCGGAATCTCTTTTTGAGAATTTTTAAACTAAGGGATGAAACAAATACGGGTTCAATAGCAAATGTAAGACGAACAACTTTTTCCAGGATATATGCTTGGATGTATTCCCCTCTTTTCTCAACTGCAAAGAGTCTCAAAGCAACTTACAAACTTCTTCCTTCCCCTCCTCACAACAGACACCTTGTGAGGTCGGTGGGGCTGAGAGTTCTGAGAGGACTGTGACTGGCTCAAGGTCAGCCAGCAGGCTTCATGTGGAGGAGCAGGGAAACAAATCCAGTTCACCAGATTAGTCAGCAGCTCATGTGGAGGAGCGGGGAATCAAACCCGGTTCTCCAGATTAGAGTCCACCACTTTTAACCACTACACCATGCTATGAGCTTTGACTCATGACATGAAGTCTATAAAATTATGCATGGGGTAGAAAATGTTGACAGAGAGAAAATTTTCTCTCTTTCTCACAATACTAGAACTTTCTCACAATACTAGAATTCATCGAAAATGCTGGGGGGAAGAATTAGGACTAATAAAAGGAAACACTTCTTCACGCAACGTGTGATTGGTGTTTGGAATATGCTGCCACAGGAGGTGGTGATGGCCACTAACCTGGATAGCTTTAAAAGGGGCTTGGACAGATTTATGGAGGAGAAGTCTATGTATGGCTACCAATCTTGATCCTCTTTGATCTGAGATTGCAAATGCCTCAACAGTCCAGGTGCTCGGGATCAACAGCTGCAGAAGGCCATTGCTTTCACCTCCTGCAGGTGAGCTCCCAATGGCACCTGGTGGGCCAGTGTGAGTAGCAGAGAGCTGGACTAGATGGACTCTGGTCTGATCCAGCTGGCTTGTTCTTATGTTCTTATGACAGTTAATGCTCTGGGAAAATGTGCTGGTCTTTAAGGAACAAACTTCTACGCTCAAGTTTTGTTCTTCTGCTGTAGACCTGGCTGCCTTCCTGAAAATTTACTTGAGGCTGGTTGTGAAGTGAGGTACTACCAAATTCCAAAGTTTCAAATGAAAAATCGTTTTAAAAGGCTCTTTCCAGACACAACTTGTAAAACGTTTCCAGGCTGGAAATAAAACATTTACAAAACCGAAGGGGGGAAAACCAGTGTGGAACTCCACAGAGGAACCGTTTTTACGAGTTGTATGCAGAAAGAGTCACTTGTTAAAAGGTAGTGCAGTTTGATGTGGAATTAATTACCTAGAGGTGGGGTGCGCTCTTCCACGTGGAGGCATTCAAGCAAACATGTATCAGTTGATAATCCTCTAGCACCAGGATTTTTTTTTTTATCAAAGACAATGTTTTGGATGTCCATCAGCCCCACCTCAAATCTTTCCACCCTTCCTCCAAATGCTCAGACAGGATGGCGTCAGCACAGCAATCTCTGGCCCACAGGAACCTCACCCTCACTGTGGGGCAGAGTGCCAGTGAATAATCAGCCTGTAAGGAGCTCAAGGTAGCTTATATGGTTCCCCTTTCCTCTTTTTTACCCTAATAACAACCCTGTGAGTTGTTTCAGAGGGCAGCTGTTTGTGGTCTGCAGTGGAACCAGTGGTGGGATCCAAACATTTTAGTAACAGGTTCCCATGGTGGTGGGATTCAAACTATGGCGTAGCGCCAATGGGGCTGGGCGGGGCACGACGGGGGCGTGGCCGGGCATTCCAGGGTGGGGCATTCCGGGGTGGGGCTGTGGCAAGGACACAGCTGCTGCACCGGTCCTTGGGCGGGAAACGAATGCACGCAGGCGCAGGCTGCCACGCACGCCGGTGCACCTCCTGCTAGACTGCTTCAAGTTCTGCGCGCTACTGCTGAGAGGAGGGGCGTAACGAAGGCAAAAATGAGAATGCCACCCTGTAGATGGGGCCCCGAAGACCACCCAGAATTACAACTGATGTCTAGGTGACAGAGATCCGTTCAGTGGTGGGATCCAAAAATTTTAGTAGCAGGTTTCCATGGTGGTGGGATTCAAACTGTGGCATAGCGCCAATGGGGCTGGGTGGGGCACGACAGGGGCGTGGCTGGGCATTCCAGGGGCAGGGCATTCCTGGATCCCACCTCTGAGTTAGACTGAAAGAGTATAACAGACCCAAGGATATCCTGTGAACTTTTATGACTGGGTGGTATCTGAATCCTGATCTCCCTGTCTTAATCCTTTGATTCAACTGTGGTCCTCATCATGGGCCCCTTCCGCACATGCAGAATAATTCAATTCGCTTCTACAATGGTTTGAAAGTGGATTTTGCTATTCTGCACAGCAAAATCCAGCGTCAAAGTGCATTGAAAGTGGATTGAAAGTGCATTATTCTGCATGTGCGGAAGGGGCCATAGTGTCTGTCGGAGCACAGTATTTGCTGACACCAGAGAAAATAACAGGACAGAGCTGGCTGGATCCTAAGCTAGGAATACAATAAATTCAAACTGCAGGACACTGTTACTGCAGCTGTAACCGTTTGGAAGTCTGTTGAGCCGGTTATACATTACTTTGTAACTTGCTGATTCACTGAATGTTGAAGCTGGATGCTGTTTTACTTAACTAAATATACAAGAAAAGAATTCAATCTCTACTATATTTACCTGAACGCACTGAAGAAATTACTGTTGAAAACGTGGACTAGCACGCAACGCGTTCTGCGAATGTGGCTGCTGTCGCCGTGGTGTCTTCATCCACTTGCTGGAGCTGATGCTGTCTACTACCGCGATTCGCTTTAATATTTTTGACTCACTGAACATTGGTGATACGGACTCTTTCAATTTATTGGAACGCAATATTAATGTTACAGGTTTCTTACCTTATGTACAATGTTTATGAGAATTTGTTACTACCGTGTTTCCCCGAAAATAAGACAGTGTCTTATATTAATTTTTGCTCCCAAAGATGCGCTATGTCTTATTTTCAGGGGATGTCTTATTTTTCTGTGTTCTGTTTGTCGGGCATGCTTCCAAACAAAAACTTTGCTACGTCTTACTTTCGGGGGATGCCTTATATTTCGCACTTCAGCAAAACCTCTACTACATCTTATATTCAGGGGATGTCTTATTTTTCCGGTGTACTGTTCGACGGACATGCTTCCAAACAAAAACTTTGCTACGTCTTACTTTCGGGGGATGCCTTATATTTCACACTTCAGCAAAACTTCTACTACATCTTATTTTCAGGGGATGTCTTATTTTTCTAGTGTACTGTTCGACGGGCATGCTTCCAAACAAAAACTTTGCTACGTCTTACTTTCGGGGGATGCCTTATATTTCACACTTCAGCAAAACCTCTACTACGTCTTATTTTCAGGGGATGTCTTATATTCAGGGAAACAGGGTAAGCACTGTCCCATTACGCTTCTTAGGTTGCCTAAGTGCCCTCATTGTATGTTTTGTTATTACGTTTATATCCAGTTGCATATGACTTATAATCACAATATATCTTTATGAATGGTGTATGACTTATCTATGGACTTTATACTCGAAGTAATTGCATATACCAATTAGTGCATTGCCTTGTGTCTCTATGTAGCCCTTTGGGGGTAGGGCGGTTTACCAAATCGAATAAATAAATAAATAAATAAAAATATATATACAGTCCCTGCTTCTTAGACTTGGCGGGCCTCAGTTTTTCTAGTATGGATCCATTTGGTTTCCAGATAAAGGACAGGAAAACATATAAACCCTTTGAAAACTTTTGTGTTGAAATCTCGATGCTATTTTTGAATTTTGGTTCCAGTTTTCAAACATCAACATTCAAACCTGACACCCTGTCAATTAAATCCATCCATTCTCACTAATGCATTCGAATAATTAATAACCACAGTGTGAGTCTGTCTGTGCAGATGATATTTATCGAGCCTTACTTTGCCTGCAGATATTGCTGCAGGTGACAGAAACAGAAGTTTGTGGATTCCCCCATGAAAGAAGGAGGGGGTGGGCTCAGAGAAAGGCAATTTAGCAATTCAGTGCTAGGACTGCAAGGATTCACAGTCAGCTTCAGTTAGGGTAGCCAAGTCCCTGCTGGCTACCAGGCAGAGGCGTAGCTGGGCCAAACTGCACCCAGTGCGCTTTTTTCCGCCCCCCATGACCCCCCCCCCCAACATTCCTTCCCACACTTACCTTAGTTCCTTTTCTTTTTCTAGTACTTTTTCAGGCTGAAAAAAACGGCCTCTTCACAGTTCAGGCTAAAACCTGTCTGAGGAACTATACTTCCCTTGTGAGCCCCAAGGTCTCCTGGGAACTGTAGTTCCTCAGGCCGTGTTTGAGCCTGAACTGTAAATAGGCCGTTTTTTTTTTCAGCCTGAAAAAGTACTAGAAAAAGAAAAGGAACTAAGGTAAATGTGGGAAGGGGGCGGGGGGGCTGTGCGGGGGCGGGGGTTGCAAGGAAAAGTGGGAGGGGCCGGGGTGATTTTCCATCCCAGGCGTGCGCCCGGTGCGCAACGCACCCCCCGTCCCCTTGCCACTCTGCCATTGCTACCAGGAGAGGATGCGGGTAGGGTTGCTAGACTGAAGTTGGGAAACTCCTGCAGATTTGTATCGTTGAAGGCTTTCACGGCCGGATTCAATTGGTTCTGGTGGGTTTTCCGGGCTGTGTGGCCGTGATCTGGTGGATTTTGTTCCTAACGTTTTGCCTGCATCTGTGGCTGGCATCTTCAGAGGTGTATCTCAGAGAAAAATCTGTTACACACTGTGTCCAGACTTCTCTCTGTGATATCCCTCTGAAGATGCCTGCCACAGATGCAGGCGAAACGTTAGGAGGAAGATCCACCAGACCACAGCCACGCAGCCCGGAAAACCCACCAGAACCAATCCTGGAGATTTGATGGAGCCTGGGGAAAACATGGACCTCAGGCAGGTACAAGGCCACACAGCCCACCATCTAAAGCAGGGGTGTCCAACTCTGATGCTTCAGGTGTTCGTGGACTATGATTCCCATCAGCCCCTGCTGGCATGGCCAATTGGCTGATGGGAATTGTAGTCCATGAGCATCTGAAGCGCCAGAGTTGGACACCTCTGATCTAAAGCATACATTTTTCGAAAAGGGAATTGATCTCTGTCGTCCAAAGATGAACCGCAGTTCTGGGGGTCCTATCTTGAGGCTGACATCCCTAATTTCAGTGACAGAAAAATCCTTTGGTGACTCGAGAACTTGGGGGAGACTCAATGAGGGTAGCCCACCCATTTGAAGTCCATCAGGCCAGGGCTTTCCAACCCACCAAAGAGATCGGGCAAGCTGTCATCTGTGTCTGTGACGCCAACATGTCCAAGTTTCTCCCGGGATGTTTGCAAATATTTCATGCTTGTGAACCAAACCGGCTCTGCAAATGTTCATCCAGACTCCAGCACTAGTTTCCCAAATTTTGTATGGGCATTTCCTGAAGCTTTCTTCTTTTCCAATAACCCTCCCAACCGGTTTAACGGAGACGGGTCAGATTTGAGAGCAGACGTGAGGCTATCTGCTCACAGAGAGGGAAGGCGGGACTTTGAAGACCTTTGGTCTAACCAGGTTAGAACTCGCATTTCTGTCACCACTGTCTTTTTGCGTGACTTGATCCAAGAACTAGGATCCAAGAACTAGAGGGACGAAGCCCATTCTATTTGGGATGGGCTTGAAAGGCTGCTATGGAAAAAAAAATTGCTTGAGACAACATCTATTGTTTTTGAATTTTTATTATAAAAAAATACAGAATCCAAATAAGGGCATAGGGTTTCAGGAAAGGTGAGGGGGAGAGGGTTTGACCATCAGCACAATGTTGAGAATGAAAAGTTGTGTGTCTAAGAGACCAAGCTAAGCAGAGTTGCAACTGACAATTGCTTTGGAATAGAAAAAAAATCCCCATTCAGAAATGGTTTGTTCCCCCCACCCAACCTTTCCCTCTGCAAGATGATCGTCAAAATTAATACCCCTGTATTTTTTTTTAAGTTTCCTTTTGAATGGTCAGAGAACTCAATAATTATAACTTCATTCGTATGTTGCGTCCTTGTTTCCTTAACACTCCGGCATTGTCGCTATACACAATATACATATGTTCATTAATACAATATATATATTTTTATATATATTTATTTTATATATACGTATATAAAATCATGGATTCGTGGCCAAATTGTGAGACACCTCTCTCTGCTTGTGCCCAAGGGAAACCATACTGACAGGAGAATTCAAAAGGCCTCCACAACAGACCAGTGAGCATGTATTTATCACGGCAGTGGGCCAAAGGCTTCCAGGCTTGGCTAACGTTTGGGCAGATGGAATGTAGTTTCATCTATTGAGAGGAGATCTGGACCCAACAAGCCTCAAATTTGTGACGGCCGAAGCACACAGTTTTCTGAATAAAAAGTGGAGGTGCACGTCACACGTATCTGAGAGTGTTTTCTGCTTTCAGTAGATCAAAAACCCTAAGCCAGGGGTGTCCAACTCTGGCGCTTCAGATGTTCAGGGACTACAATTCCCATCAGCCAACTGGCCATGTCAGCAGGGGCTGATGGGAATTGTAGTCCCTGAACATCTGAAGCGCCAGAGTTGGACGCCCCTGCCCTAAGTGAACCATGTGGAGCAATCTTTTCCTGCTTCCCTCTCCTACTGTCCTGCTGAGACCCCTGACATTTTGTGCCTGGGGGAAGTGGTCTCAGGCCCCTTCCGCACACGCAAAATAATGCGTTTTCAAACCACTTTCACAACAGTTTGCAAGTGGATTTTGCCATTCCGCACAGCTTCAAAGAGCACTGAAAGCAGTTTGAAAGTGCATTATTCTGCAAGTGCGGAATGAGCCTCAGAGGAATAACATAAGGTACAGCGGAGATCTATGGGAGAGAACTGTCGCTACTTCTGACTATGCCTTTCCATCATTGGAAACAAGGGATAAGATGCAGGCCAACATTTCGACGTGTCACTAATCCGGCTATACCTTCTTTTTGGACAAAGGCAAGCAGCAGCTCATCCAGAGATGCAACAGGCAGCCTCTTCTGGGGATCTTTCTGCCACATCTCTGCTTCAAGAGTGACTTGACAAATCCAGTTGCAGCCAATGCAGACAACAGGAAGATTTATCCATCCCCTACAGAAGCTGAAGAGAAAGAAGGCAAGCCAGAAGTGTGAATCACGCAGAGATTCAGAAGGCAAGCTTCCTGGTGGGCTGAGGGCTTAGGGGAGTTTTTCACGATTTAGCTGATTTGTTGCAGTGCATTTATGCGCACAGGAGATACTTCTGGCACAGAGACTATAAAACGTGGCTTGTGGTAACTGGATGCACCGACACTCAGGCCCCTTCCGCACACGCAGAATAATGCGTTTTCAAACCACTTTCACAACTGTGTGCAAGTGGATTTTGCTATTCCCCACAGCTTCAAAGAGCACTGAAAGCAGTTTGAAAGTGCATTATTCTGCATGTGCGGAAGGAGCCTCTGTGTGTTTGTATGACGAACTATGCAAGCCAGGAATATGGTACTCACCACAGATTTCCACATTGTGGTCATCTCAGCTCCCTTTTAGAGCAAGTTTCTAGCCTTCAAGGTTGAACACACAGCGCCGATGCCTGATAAAACGTCCGAAGCCATGGGGCTGTAGGACAGCAGACGAGCAGAAGGATTTCTAGAAATTGGGATGGGAATGAGTGTCCTCTGCAATTCTTTTATACTTCCTGCATTGACGAGGCTCGGGCCTGTTTATAAAAACGATGCCGGCAGGAATGAAGAATATGAGTAACGTCTATATGCGATACCCATAGTTTCATCTACACCATGTTCCCATATACTGTGTGAGTAATGTGAACATACCACAGGTAGGTTGTCAGGGAAGAAGCTGTCTTTTATACACCATTTTTTTCTACCATAAGGTATCTCAAAACAGCTTCCAATCACCTTCCCTTCCCCTCCCCACAACAACAGGCATTTTGTGAAGTAGGTGAGGCTGACAGAGTTCGGAGAGAACTGTGACAGGCTTCGTGTGGAGCAGTGGGGAATCAAACCTGCTCCTCCAGATTAGAAGAAGAGTAGAAGAGTTTGGATTTATATCCCCCCTTTCTCCCCTGTAGGAGACTCAAAGGAGCTTACAATCTCCTTGACCTTCCCCCCTCACAACAAACACCCTGTGAGGTGGGTGGGGCTGAGAGAGCTCCGAGAAATTGTGACTGGCCCAAGGTCACCCAGCTGGCGTGTGTGGGAGTGCACAGGCTAATCTGAATTCCCCAGATAAGCCTCCGCAGCTCAGGCGGCAGAGCTGGGAATCAAACCCGGTTCCTCCAGATTAGATACACGAGCTCTTAACCTCCTACGCCACTGCTGCTCCTATTCATGTGGTCTGCTATTCATGTGGAGTGGGGAATCAAACCTGGCTCTCCAGATTAGGGGCTGCTATTCATGTGGAGGAGTGGGGAATCGAACCTGGTTCTCCAGATCAGTTTGTCGCTCACGTGGAGGAGCAGGAAATCAAACCCGGCTCTACAGATTAGATTCCACCAATCTTAACCACTATACCAGCATGGCATGCTAATATTAAATTTGTAACCATGGATTGCTCTCCTGATGGCATGGTTCAAATTAGACAGAGGGTGCCAAATACAGTCACACCTGTGTGGGGCAGGGTTTAAGAGCGGTGGAGTCTAATTTGGAGAACCGGGTTTGATTCCCTACTCCTCCACATGAACCCTGCTGGGTGGTCTTGGGCCTGTCACAGTTCTCTCAGAACTCTCCCAGCCCCGCCGACCTCACAAGGTGTCTGTTGTGGGGAGAGGAAGGGAAAGGAGTTTGTGAGCCACCTTGAGACTCTTCACAGTTGAGGAACCACGGTAGAAATCCAAACTCTTCTTCTTCAGTTCGGTTCTTCCACCTCATCAGCATCACGTTTAAATAAGGCCTCGCTGAGATCTTATATATGCTAATATAGTGGAACTGCACATTTCACACACAAGGACAAAAGTTTGACTTCCCACCATTTCCTGACACAGTGAGATATTTGTTTTTATTTTTTAAACCAAGGGGTTGGATCCAACTCCCCTCCTCCTCAGAGCCAATTCCAATCTTGGAAAACCCGTTTCTAGAATTATGGGACTTTCACAGGTTGGATGAATGAAGTGGGGCGCGGGAAAGGGGCGCAATCTTTCTCAGCAATGGGGGACACGATTGCTCTCAGGTATCTGAAGGGCTGTCACTCAGACCCCTTCCGCACATGCAGAATAATGCACTTTCAATCCACATTCAATGCACTTTGCAGTTGGATTTTACTGTGCGGAAAGCAGAATCCACTTGCAAACAATTGTGGAAGTGGATTGAAAGTGCATTATTCTGCATGTGCGGATGGAGCCTTAGAGGAGGGCAGGGAGCAGAAGATAGGGCTCACAATAATTATGGGTTTAAATTATGGGCAGGAAGGTTCTGATTGGACATTAGGAAAAGATTTTTACAGTAAGAGTCGTGCAACAGTGGAATTAGCTACCTAGAGATGTGGTTCCCCCTCACTGGCAGTCTTTTAAGTAGTGGCTGGAGAAACACTTGTCTGGGATGCTCTAAGCTACAGGTGTCAAACTCGTGGCCCTCCAGATGTTACGGACTACAGTTCCCATCATCCCCTGCCAGCATGACGCTGGCAGGGGATGATGGGAACTGTAGTCCGTAACATCTGGAGGGCCGCGAGTTTGACACCTATGCTCTAAGCTGATCCTGCATCGAGCAGCAGCGTGGATTAGTTGGCCTGTGTGACCCCTTCCAATTCCACGATTCTTCCATGAGCAGAGTCAACACTCATGCAAGAGACCAAACGGGCAATCCCATTTTCTTTTCTCTCCCAATGACAGTCACCCAACCTGTGCAGTTATTAGTATGTGCAAGTCTCTCAGCTTTGGAAATATACTTTCCCAGGATCAGTAAAGTCTCTAAGGTGAAGGCAGGGAAGATTCCAAAAGATTCCAGCTTTCTGCTGGTGCTCTGTGGCATCCAAGTCATGAAGTAGACTCCATGATGCCCAGGGCAGAATGGTTCCTCTGAGCAGAAATGTGTTTTCACACCTACCTTTGCACTTCCCTGAGGCTGAAAGTTCCCAATTGTATCAGGTTTGGATTGAGGAACTGAGGAAATTTGAATTGAGGAAAATTGAGGAAAATTGAATTGATTAAAAAAACTGATTAAAAATTGAATTGATTAAAATCGATTAAAATCGATTAAAATTGAACTGATTAAAAACAGCAGCAGAATTGATTAAAAACAGCAAGGGGGCAGTGTTTGCAGAGAAGAACTATTGTGATTTTGTCAGCCAACCTGGCATCAAGGGTTGGCGGGGCTGCTTGCTGCATCTCATGGGCCATCAGTCCCAATCGGAGATGCCTGGCCAACCTGCTCCAACCATGAATGGAAGACTGCCACAGAGGCCTCTGGGGCTTTGCAAGGGGTGGGATCCAGAGGTGGGATCCAGTAGGTTCCCGAGAGTGGGTTACTAATTATTTGTGTGTGCCGAAGAGGGGTGATTTTAATTGGGTCTGCTTTCCCATCTCCACGCCTCCCGCCTCCCCCGAGGCATCCTGCCTTTGGGAACGTGGAAGGTTCCATATAGCAATATGCTACTACCAATGTCACTCCCTCGAACTGGGTTTCAATCCCTTCCAGGTACTGCCATTCATGGATTCTCAGCCTTTAGTGCATCTTTTATCTCACCAGTCTCTCTATCCAAGACACCATGTGCTTTCACCCATTGCTAAAGCGTGCTCAGGATTTGTGGCAGGTTGGGGCATTTTCTGTAATGTGATAATGATTTAGAAATGACCTGGTTTAAAAAAATTGGGGAGGGGGGGTCGGGGTGGGGTGGCTGCCCATGGTGGGGAGCATCCAACTCAGGTTTTGCCCAGGGCTCAGGTTTGCCTAGGTACGCCTCTGCCCCCTTTGCTGAGAGAACCTGTTACTAAACTTTTTGGATCCCACCACTGGCTACCAGAAATAATATAAGACATTGTGCGTCCTTATATTAATTCTTTTTGCTCCCAAAGATCGCTTCTGTGTCTTATTTTCAGGGATGCTCTTATTTTTTCTGTGTGTTCTGTTCGGCCGGGCATGCTTCCAAACAAAAAACTTTGCTATGTCCTTTACTTTTCGGGGGATGCCTTATATTTCGGTGACTTCCAGCAAAAAAACCTCTACTATGTGCTTTTATTTTTTTTTTTTTTTTCGGGGATGTCTTATATTAGGGGAACCGGGTAGCTCCCATTTCATACTAGATGTGTGTCCAGAAGGTGCGCGACTCTACTGCATTTCTGTTAATCTTACTGGCAAACGAATGAATCATATCTCTGCTCTTTCCTCCAAGAGACTGCATGTATGCAGTGGCGTGACGGAAAGCATCCTTAATGGGGGGGGGGGGGCAGAGGTCATTTTGCCCAGGTACCCCCCGCCCACCTGGAATCTGGTGAGAAGACTCCCTTCCATTCTTTCTGCAACTGTCACCCCCATTTATTTTTACAGGAAAATATTGGGTGGTAGCTATCAATTTCCCCTGACAGCCTTCAGCTTCACCCCCCTCCCCCCCCCAAAAAACCCCCCAACATACAAAAAAACCCCCCTAAAAGTCTTTCAAGTCTGTACAGTTTTGTTTTAAAATGGTGAATGGTCCCAGGCTATATCTCATAATCCAGCTTTATAAAGAAAGGAACTGGGTGGTGCAAATAAATCCTCTGCTTAAATGCGATTTTTTTGGCTTGTTTGTAAGAACCTGTTACTTGGTCTAGATGCAAGGGTTCGAATGGGGAGGGCAACAGCAGGTAGTTTTAAAAAAAGCTTTTTTTGATCATCTAGATGAGATTATTGCAGTTTTTTTTTAAAAAAGAAAAGAAAAGCAGGTTTTGAATTTAAAACAGCAACAATCCAAAAAAAAACAAAACCCAGGGAAATGAAAATTTAAAATAATACAACCCGTTCGTCAGATGCATTCATTCGTTCTCATCAACGCATTCAAATAATAATTATAATAATAATAATAATTTCAGAATCACAGTATTAATTGCGCCTGCTGGCAGTATCTACAGAAATATAAGAAAGAGTCCAGAGGAGTCCTTGGCTCACAGATATTGTAACCAGTGACCGAGACAGAAGAGAGTTTTTGTTTATCCCTTGCGAGAGTTGAAAAATCACAGCCACAGAAAGATAGAGAGGGGTATAGTCCCGAGGGCAGAAGGATTCACAGTAGCTTCCCTTGAAAGAAAATCCTTTTTTTGGGGTGCAGGAAATTTGAGATTGTGGCTGAGACTCAAAATTTCGTCATTAGCAGCAGCCGCCCTTCCCTTCTTCCTGGCAGTTGTCACAAACCAGCCATCTCTGGCTACTCCCAGCAGCGTTCACGGAAGCCGAAGCAAACTGGGCTAGCCATACCCCACAGAAGCGATTCTAGAGTCAACACTATGCTATTGAGACCAGTGGTGGGATCCAAACATTTTAGTAACAGGTTCCCATAGTGGTGGGATTCAAACTGTAAGCTGTGATGTGGGGCTGGAAGGGACACAGACAGGGGGGGTGTGTGCGGGGCATTCCAGGCGGCGAGCATTCCTGGGCGGGGCTGTGGCAAGGACACAGCCCAAGGCCAGCGCCCGATCACTGGGCTGGGAAAATCAGATACCTTGCACGCAGGCGCCGGGCTTAGGCTGCCACGCGCACGCCGGTGCACCTCCTGCTAGACTGCTTCAAAGAGTTCTGGGCGACTACTGCTGAGGAGGAGGGGCGCAACCCGCAAAAATCATGTGGGCCAAATCACCCATTAGTGAAAACCCCTCTCGGCACAATACACAAATAATTAGTAAATCCGTAATCTTCCTCGAACCTGTGAGAAGCTGCTGGATCCCACCTCTGATTGAGACCCACTGTACCCCTTCCTTGCCCCATGATCAGCGTGCAGGATCTGATGAGCCACCTGTAGCCTGCAAACGCTGAGCAGCTGCCCCCCGGCCAATGTCCACCACCCACCTCCTGCCACGTGGTAGCCAGGAATGCCAGCAAGGGTGGACAGTGACCACTGGCCAGACATCCCCAATCAATCAATCAATGTGTTCCAGGTGCTGCTGTAGTGACTAGAAAAAACTGGGGAAGGAGAAGGGGTGGGGGATTGTGGGGGAACGCGAACTGCCTTGGCCGGCTGCCCCAATGGTAGCCACCGCACGAAGGACGCATTCTCCCTTTCCACCAACACGACAGCCCTGTTCACAAGTTACATTCACCCACTCCATGAGCAGATGAGCAATTCTCATGTTACACTCAATACACGTACAGCACACTGGGCGGTTTCAACTCCACACATTTATCCAGGTATTGGTTCAGTTTCCTTTGCAAGAGGAACACACGTTGGCTCCTTCTTGTAAACAGATAGAAGAAGAGTTTGGATTTATATCCCCCCTTTCTCTCCTGTAGGAGACTCAAAGGGGCTTACAATCTCCTTGCCCTTCCCTCCTCACAACAAACACCCTATGTAGAGGTGGGTGGAGGCTGAGAGAGCTCCAAAAAGCTGTGACTAGCCCAAGGTCCCCCAGCTGGCGTGTGTGGGAGTGCACAGGCTAATCTGAATCCCCCAGATAAGCCTCCACAGCTCAGGCGGCAGAGCGGAGAATCAAACCCACAGAGCGGAGAATCAAACTCCACAGCTCAGGTGGCAGAGCGGAGAATCAAAGATAGATGGATGTTCCTACATGCAGGATGTATGCGCAGCCACTGTAACTTGTGAACAGGAGTACTGGCACTGGCATGGCAGCAGCGTTCTCTTCTGCTTTTCCTTTTGACAGTAGTGAACCTGGCCAAGAGCTGAAATTGCATATGAATTCTAAATGCAATGACATTTGGGGGTTTTTGATTTTTCCTTACAAAAAAATCTTTTAAAGGATGCTCATTTAAGGCAAAGGGGTTTAGTAGATCTTTGCCAGGTTACTTCTGCATAAACCGTGATGAGAAGAAGAAGAGTTTGGATTTATAACCCCCATACAATCTCCTTTCCCTCCCCCTCCCCCCGCACAAACACCCTGTGAGGTGGGTGGGGCTGAGAGAGCTCTGAAGGACTAGCCTATGGTCACCCAGCTGGCGTGTGTTGGAGTGGAGTGCACAAGATAATCTGGTTCACCAGGTAAACCTCCACAGCTCAAGTGGCAGAGCAGGGAATCAAATCCATTTCTCCAGATTAGAGTGTACCTGCTCTTAACCACTACACCACGCTGGGAAAACTGACCCCCCCCCCCCCCCCATACACAAAGAAGACTGGATTTGAATTGCTTTAGTTTCAATGTTAGGCCAATTTGCTCAAAAGCTCATTTCAGCTCAAGAGCTGTCCTTGTCACAGAGGCACCCACAAACAGGTGGGGTGTCCCCCACCACCCCAAAGTGTGGTTTCTTCAGAGGTGAAGCAAATGGAGTTTCCATTAACCGAACTAACAATTTTTATGACTAAGCCCCAGGGCTGCTAAAGCATGGAGACTTGGCACAAATTTCCACAGAGGTACTGAGTGGATACACATTGAATGGGGAGCAGCGGGCAGAGGGGAAAGCATGGAAAAGATGGACAGAACAAACTGCATTCATCAGAAAGACTAGCTCCACAGGTCAGGAAACAGCATGAGTCTACATTCCTACTACAGTGGAACCTCGATTTTCATTGCCTTCGGTTTTCATTGGTTTCGAGTTTTTCCACCAATTTTTTTTCAGTGCGAAAAATTTTCCTCAGGCTTTCATCCAATTCTTCCTCGGTTTTCATCGATTTGCAGTAAAGGTGCAGGTCAGGTTTGTGGAGAAAAATCACCTGGACAAAGCTGCTGGGCGTTATCGGAACCCGTGGTTCTGCAACTTGTTTAATGACAATGTCTCGCCCCATTTCAGACAAATCTTAAAGAGGCGTCAGAAACAGACCTCTTGGGACAGCTTTCTGGTGCGACACTGGTCCACTGGCTCTGAAGCTGGTCCTAGTGTGATTGTTTGTTACTGTTTTCAGCATGAAACACAATGTTTATTCACCAAAAAAATGTGTTTTGGTATGTTTTTTGGAGTGCCCATGAACGGATTAATTGGATTTACATTGATTCCTATGGAAAAGTTTGCCTCGGTTTTCATCAGTTTCGGTTTTCATCGATTCTTTTCAGACGGATTTACCAACGAAAACCGAGGTTCTGCTGTACTCTCAATGAGTCTGGCCAATCCAGAGGCTTTGTACCGCCTGCCAATTGAAGGGGTGGATGTGCAACAATTCTGTACCCGAAGAGGTGACCAAATTGTTTCAAGATTGGACAAAACTCACTGTAAACAGTAGTAATGTGACCCACTCAGTTCCAAGACCCTGGATCCAAGAACAGACGGGACACCATTCATCCTGGCTACACCTAATGGGCTGGCAAAGGAAAATAACGGCAGTAGAGCGTCTGGGCGGGGTTGAGGGGGCCCTGGTCACCCTACAGGCCTTTGGATTCATGTGATTTGTTTCCACGTGCTATTTGAATGGAGTTCGGCTTGGGTGAGGGAAGAGTAGGAAAAAATCTTGGTAGCCGTGATTGAGGGAGACGTTACAAGCCGCCAACGTGACTGCTAGTCAGCGGGTGTGAAATGCAGGCCAAGTGGTGGCATAATTTAACTGATGAGTGGGCAAAGGGGGAGAAGAGAAAGCTGATCCCAAAATCTGTCCACCTGACCCCCGGTACAAATTATCCAATATTTCAAGTCTCACTTACCGTGTTTCCCCGAAAACAAGACAGTGTCTTATATTAATTTTTTGCTCCTGCAAAGAGATGCGCTATGTCTTATTTTCAGGGGATGTGTCTTACTTTTCTGTGTTCTGTTCGGCCGGGCACGCCTCCAAAACAAAGAAACTACGATGCCTTTACTTTCGGGATGCGCTTTTATATCTCGTGACTTCAGCAAAACCTCTACTGCGGCTTATTTTCAGGGGATGTCTTATATTCGGGGAAACAGGGTAGCACCGATGCTACAGATCCATCATGAATCTATCATGTCAACAATACATTTTGTGGGCCTACCAAATTAATATCTGTTATCATGTCTAACCGATTCATGCAGATGCTGGATGGGGGCGATGATGGTAGGCAATGTTCTCCGCTATCAGTATATATCACACATTCGGGGAAGGCCGCATCCAGCTGTCGGAAATTCTATGGATTTGTGACACTTAAAAGTGGGGAACACAGCGCAATTCAAATTGTTATTCACCACATCCAATATATCAATTGTACTCTGCCCGTTTCTCCCCCGCCCGTCCTCCCCAGCTCCTTACAAAAACCAACTTAAAGCACCCTATCCCCCACACTGGACTTTAGACCTGTGGAAACCATGATGTCGGCCAGACGCTTCTCCTCACTCCCCTAAATCAAATGAGGTCAAAAGTTTATCTGAAGCAAAAGTTGGGCCTGTTTTCAGTTGGGCCTCCAGAGACAGGTAGCGCTGACCGGAGACCTTGAAAAGATGTGCAGAGCATATCACCTTGTCCAGATGACAGAGAGTCCACCGCCGGTTTTTCAAGGGAATCTAAAGGGAGAACGGGCTGGCCGAGCTGGGCAAAACATTGTCCTGGTACTTTCTGAAACAACCAGTTCATTCACCTGCGTCGGCTCCCGGGCTCTGACTTATGCTTTCGCCAATAGAGAAATGTGGCTAACTGGTTACGGACCGCTTCTTCCATCGAGAGGTTCAAAGGACCTGTACAAAGAATTTGGCGGGGTGGGAAACTGAGGCACAGAGGAGGAGAAAAAACGCCCACCCCTCTCCTTCGCTGCACTGCTGCCTCCGAGTCTGAAGCAGTTCAGGCCAAAGAAAAAATCAAGCTGGAAAAAAGAGAAGACTATATTTGGTCTAGAAATTCTTTAAAAAGCAAAAAACTCCGTCCGGGTAGGAAAAATTAATCCAAACGCCGTCAAACACTAGTCAAGTGAAAATGGTCCGTTGGAGCGCCTCAGAAGCGGAGAACCAGCCCGGCTTCCGGACTGCACTTTTAAAAACGTCTTTCTCCCCGCGAGATCTGCTAGGGGTCTTGGTGCACCTGCGACTGTGCGACTTTCCCCCCCCTCGAGTGAGAGATGGGGAAGGAGATCCATCTTTCTCTGTCTGTCTGCCTTTCACCTCAAAGCCTGTTTCTGGCCGAGGCTGCAGTTCAAAGATCATTGTAACTACAACCCGCACCCCCACCCCCAAATGCTGAACAGTCTTCTTTCTGACCCAGCAAGGTAATCTCCTCTCTCTTGTCTTTCGCTTCCTCCCTCCCTCTCTTTCCCCCCACAGGTTGCGGAAACAAAGTTCGGTTCCTCTCTTGTCCTTACGCTGAGGCTAGGAGGCTAGAATAGTCCAAAAAACCGGCACCACCACGAAGAAGGCATCAGGAACTTGGAAGCTGCAACAGGAATTATTGCTGGTGAATATGGGCTCTGGAGATTCGTACAGGGAGTCATCTGGGCAGAGAAAAACAGAAAAGGAGAAAATCACAACACTGTTCAAACAATTTCCGGTCTGTTTCTGCCGTCTCCTCATGGATCGCCTTCCTTTCAGGATCATTTTAGTCTCTGAAAGCAGTGGCGGAGCTACAAGGGGAAAGGGGGGTGAATCCAGTACTGGCGCTCGCCTGGGGGCACGGAAAATCGTCCCAGGCCTCTCGCTCCCCCCCTCAAGTTCTTCTCCCACGCTCTACCTTAGTTCCTTTCTCTTTTCTAGAACTTTTTTTCAGGTTGAAAAAAAGGCCTGTTTTCACAAGTACAGGCTAAAAAAAGCGGCCTGAGGAACTCCAGCTCCCTGGTGAGACCTGTGGGCATCTCAGGGTCTCCTGGGAAGTATAGTTCCCATCAGGTCGTTTTTAAGGCTGAACAGTGAACAGGCCTTTTTTTCAGCCTGAAAAAGTTCTAGGAAAAGGAAAGGAACTAAGGTAAGTGTGGGAAGGGGGAAGCTGGCCAGAGGTATATAGACTGCCTCTGCGTATAAGCCAGAGACCTGTGCAGTGGTGGGATCCAAAATTTTTAGTAACAGGTTCCCTCGTCAGCCCCCCCCCTCAGCAAAGGGGGCAGAGGCGTACCTAGGCAAACCTGAGCCCTGGGCAAAACCTGAGTTGGATCCCCCCCATGGGCAGCCATCCCACCATGACCCCCCCCAATATTTTTTTTTGCACCAGGTCATTTCTAAATCATCATCACATTATAGAAAATGCCCCAACTCACAAATCTGAACACAGCAATGGTGAAACACACAGGTTCTTGGATAGAGACTGGTGAGATAAAAGGCACGAAAGGCTGAGAATCAATGAATTGCAGTACCTGGAAGGGATTAACCCAGTTCAGGGAGTGACATTATTAGTCACAATTGATATATGGAACCTTCACGTTCAAAGGCAGGATGCCTCTCGGGGAGGCGAGGGCGTGTAGATGGAAAAGCGGACCCAATTAGTAACCCCCTCTCGACACACACAAATAATTAGTAACCCACTCTCGGGAACTGGTGAGAACCTGCTGGATCCCACCTCTGGACCTGTGGCATCTGACCACTATGAAGCCCCATAAGCAGGGCACGAAGGTAACAGCCCTGCCCCTTTTGTTTGTCGTAGGTAACTGGTTTGCAAGGGTAGACTGCCTTTGATCATGCAGGTTCCATCCAACACTTGTCGCTCCCTAAATGCAATACACCCCACCCTAAATTTAGAGATCTCAGAGATTTGCACTCCATCTCTGATAAAGCCCCGTGCTGCTTTTTCTCCCCTCTCCCCAACCTGGGGCTTCGTTTCAAAACGCACGGGCAATTTTGTGCGAGATGGCATGGAGCCAGCCCCACAGCGCTGCCAAACCCCTTCAAATGCCAGGGACCCCTCCGGGGGCCTCGGATTTCTTCCCTTCCTGGCCCGGCCTGCAGTCGCAACAACACTCTGAAGGCCAAAGGGCAATTGCTTCAGAGCAATCCAATAATCCAGTTTCCAAAAGACCCCTAATCAGACAGCCAGGCAAAGTGCCTTCAAGGGAATCCATTAAATTACAGCCAAAGCTGTTTTAACACCTTCCCCCTCAGCTCTGCCTCTCTTAAGTTTATTACTGGATTAAGGGAGATTTTTGCAAAATCGCAGCATGAAAACAACACACACGAACGCAGCAAAACATCAGAGATCAGCGTTACCAACAACCTGGAGAAACACAAAAAAACCCCACCCATCTTGCCCTTTTTAATGCAAGCTTAATGTGTGGAAACCGGCAGCGGAAATTTTCATAGCACGGAATGAAAGAACATCCCCTGCTAAACAGTATCCCATTCAGCTTCTGTTAAGGGGCCAGAACATTTTTTCCCCTCTAGGCAACATGTTGACAACCCTAACAGCGATGCAGGCCTCCTCCTTGTTTCAACCTCCAGGAATGAGGAAGAGTTAAAAAACCGGAGTTGCACAACGCCATGACATCACTTCCGGTTTTCAGGCCCGGAAGTGACATCGCAGCAACGCATGACGCTCTAAGAATCTAGATTTGGGCTGTTCCTACCGTTCTGTGCAATGCTGTAATGACAACTCTGCCCCTTGAGTATCAGTCACAAGACCACGCGAATCAGTAGCAAAAAGGCAAATGGTTGAAAAATCAGTGAAAGTTTATTACCAGAGCTATTAACAGTAAGCCTACTGGGTCCAGGACCCCGTTTTGCAGCAATACATTGGGTTATATACTGGTACGTCAACAAGCATCATTGGATTAATGATTGGTTTAATTAATAGTTCGCCTCCTCCTTCCTCCTGTCTATGTCTTGTCTAAATTTGGATGCGTTCCGGTATACGTGGTTGGCGACCAGTTTGTTGGCTCAAGCAATAGTTTGAGATAGCTACATGTCACAGATAACCATGAAGCAAAGCTCCCTGGGGAGGGAGTCAGGAGGAGAAGAGTGCAGGTGGCTTTTCTGAGAATCACAAGGACACAGCATCGAGACGTGTTTCTCAGAGAAACTTTGGCGGTTTTGGCAAGTACACCCCAAGTACAGGATACGACTTATCTTGTTTTCTACATGGCAAGCAGTTTGCGGTCAAGGTTTCACACATTTTGGCACATCTGCAAGGACAATGCTTTTCAGAAAAATAGAAGTTTTCAGAGCTGTTAACTCTGTAGGTTCCGGCTTTAGCAGAGAGGCCTCTTTAAAATCACCTTTTGGGGTTCACCTTACAGTAACATCACAAGCAGGCCCAGAACTAGTAATGAGGTAACAGTGCTGTGCAACGCCAATTCAACCCCCCGCCCAGAGCCAAGGTGGTGTAGTAGTTAGAAGCAGGTGGACTCTAATCTGGAGAACCAGGTTTTATTCCCCACTCCTCCACATGAAACCTGCTGGGTGACCTTGGGCTAGTCACAGTTCTCTCAGAACTCTCTCAGCCCCACCTAACTCACAAGGTGATTGTTGTGGGGAGAGGACGGGAAAGGAGTTTGTGAACCCCCTTGAATCTCCTTGCAGGATAGAGAGGTTGGGTTGGGCGGTATATTAAGTGGAACAAACGAACGAATAAATCCAAACTCTTCTTCCTCCTCCTCCTTCTTCTCATGCTCTACAGAGTGGCAGTGAGACCATATACCTCAAGGATAGGAGGTTGCCACAGAGGGCACACGGGTAGCTAGATGGCCTTGGAGCAGCAGTGGCGGAGTGGTTAAGAGTAGGTGCACTCTAATCTGGAGGAACCGGGTTTGATTCCATGCTCTGCTGCCTGAGCTGTGGAGGCTTATCTGGGGAATTCAGATTAGCCTGTACACTCCCACACACGCCAGCTGGGTGACCTTGGGCAAGTCACAGTTCTTCTGAGCTCTCTCAGTCCCACCTACCTCACAGGGAGTTTGTTGTGAGAGGGAAGGGGAAGGAGTTTGTAAGCCCCTTTGAGTCTCCTTACAGGAGAGAAAAGGGGGAATATAAATCCAACATTATTATTATTTTGAAAATTACTAAACTGGGGACAAAGGCAAGGGGTAGGAGACAGCAGAGGCGTAGCAGGGGGAATGGTGCCCAGGGACAACACCTGTTCTGGGTGACCCCCTGCTTGGGGGCGGGGGCAGCTTGGATGGGCACTGCAGTGGCACCAGGCCGGCAGCGTCCCCCAGCCTCACCCCCAAGGGCCTGGGGAGGGAAGGAGGCAGCTTAGACAGGCGCTACGGCAGCAAGGCCAGCTCCTTCTGATTCAATATTCTGCTTCAATATTCAACAATACAACTGATTCCCAACTAGAGTCCAGACTACGAACCAAGATGGGCGTCTACCCAGTGGTGGGATCCAAAAAATTTAGAAACAGGTTCCCATGGTGGTGGGATTCAAACTGTGGCGTAGCGCCAATGGGGCTGGGCGGGGCATTCTGGGGGCGGGGCATTCCTGGGCGGGGCTGTGGCAAGGACGCAGCCGCTGCGCCGGTCCTTGGGCGGGAAACGAATGCACGCAGGCGCAGGCTGCCACGCATGCCGGTGCACCTCCTGCTAGACTGCTTCAAGTTCTGCACGCTGCTGCTGAGAGGAGGGGCGTAACTAAGGCAAAAATCACGTGGCAAAATCGCCAATTAGTAACCCCCTCTCGGCACACACAAATAATTAGTAACCTACTCTCGGGAACCTGTGAGAACCTGCTGGATCCCACCTCTGCTTCTACCCGATGGACGTCAGCCCTCCTTGGATGTAGACGGCCTTTGCCACTCAAAGTGGCAAAATAACCTTCCATTCGTGAGAGAAGCTCAGCTGGAGATATTTGTCCCTGTACCTTTCAAGAAACTTTGACCTTTTATGTTCTTGTTGGCTAAAATACCAAGCGCAGGCTCGCGGCCAACGTGAACGGTGCCCAGGTAGCACTCCAAGACGGGACTAATTTTGTTTCAGAAAAGAAAGAACTCAAGATTGGTGCTGAGTACAAAAGTCCTCGGGGTTCTTGCTAGCTGCTTTGTTTTAAGTGCAGGAAAAGGAGAACAATTAGGTTTTTTTTTACAAAACGGAAAAGTCCCCCAACTAACCAGCCCGTTCTCTGCAGAGGGGCGACTTTTCAGAATCAAATAGCGCAGCCGTTAGGGGAGAAAGAAAACACAAATTAATAATTTTTGCTTCCTGTTAACATGTAATTAGTATTTGGCAACAGCCCTTCCCAGGGAGCAGGCAAGTGGCTGGAAATGTCAGAGTTTAAAAAAAAGAGAAAAGTTCTGGCCCTTTTTTCCTCGCCTTTCCGTTTTGTTGTGCGTGCGTACATGCAAAAGAGATTTGAGCCCAATTGAAAAGCAAATCATCAACGCCGAACAAATGAAAACACGACCCATTTTCTGTAAAAGCTCTGGGGCTCGGTTCAGACAGCACGTAAATCCCTAGTTTTGTTTAACTGCGGTTAGCTTGTGAAATCTGGATTCTGCTCCTTGCCGATTGTTCAAATGTACTTTGGGTTGGAATGAATTTTGTTCGTATTTAAGGTGACGCTGAAGTCTCACTTTCTTTCAGTCCTGTTTGATATTAAATGCCTTTTCCTCTGCATCCCCAGCAGAGGAATTGGGGGTGGGTGGGAGTGGCGCCTGGGGGGACACCTGCTCCGGGTGCCCCCGCCCACTACCCCTGCACCCCCCCCCGTCCACACCCCACTTACCTTAGCCAGCAGGAGCAGCCTGGCTGGGCCACCACTGGGCACCCCTCGGCCCGGCCCCACTAGCAGAAGGAGCAGCCTGGAGGGGCCAGGCTGAGGGAGAGGTGTGTGGGGCTATTCTCCGCCCCACACGTGACCAGCTGGCATGTGCCTGCGGACATCTGACCCCACATGTCCTTGTGAGCGCTCCTCCTCTGCTCCCCAGTTAGCATCCCAGCTTGCATGGGGGAAGGGGAAGGGGCAGTTCTAGGATATAAGCCACAATTGGGGCTGGAGATCTGTGATATTGCCACCGTCTCCACGCAGGGCAGCTGTGAAAAAGGCCAACTCTATGCTGGGGATCATTAGGAAAGGAGTTGATAATAAAACTGCAAGGATTGTCATGCCCTTATATAAAGCAGTGGTGCGACCGCACTTGGAGTATTGTGTCCAGTTCTGGTCGCCGCATCTCAAAAAGGATATCGAAGAGATAGAAAAAGTGCAGAGAAGGGCAATGAGGATGATTGAAGGATTGGAGCACCTTCCTTATGAGGAGAGGCTGCAGCGTTTGGGACTCTTTAGTTTGGAGAGGAGGCGTCTGAGGGGGGATATGATTGAAGTCTATAAAATTATGCACGGGGTAGAAAATGTGGACAGAGAGACATTTCTCTCTCTTTCTCACAATACTAGAACCAGGGGGCATTCATTGAAAATGCTGGGGGGAAGAATTAGGACTAATAAAAGGAAACACTTCTTCACGCAACGTGTGATTGGTGTTTGGAATATGCTGCCACAGGAGGTGGTGATGGCCACTAACCTGGATAGCTTTAAAAAGGGCTTGGACAGATTTATGGAGGAGAAGTCGATCTGTGGCTACCAATCTTGGTCCTCCTTGATCTGAGATTGCAAAGGCCTTAGCAGACCAGGTGTTTGGGAGCAGCAGCAGCAGCAGAAGGCCATTGCTTTCACCTCCTGCATGTGAGCTCCCAAAGGCACTGCGAGTAGCAGAGTGCTGGACTAGATGGACTCTGGTCTGATCCAGCAGGGTAGTTCTTATGTTCTTATGTTCTTAGGGGCTGGTTATCTACCAAAATTACAAGTGGTCTCCAGACTATAGAGATCAGGACCCCTGGAAAAGATGGCTGCTTTGGAAGGTGGGCCCCACGTCCTCTGAAGCCCCCCCCCCCCCCGCCCCGCTTCCTCCAGCCTTCACAAATCTCCAGGAATTTCCCAACTTGGGATTGGCGACCCTGGCTCATACATCATACGGAACCATCATTAAGAGTAACAGCGGGTAATCTAGCAATTTCAAACCAGGATTTCCAATCCCAGTTTGATGTGCCCTAACTAACCATCATTAATGGAGCAGTCAGTGTTCGGAAGATTACATAAACGACAGGTGGTCTCATTAAACCCTGGTTTCGTGGGACGTCTGAACTGTGCCTAGATTGGTTTGTTCAACAGCTTTTTTTAAAAAAATAAAGTCAATTAACTTGAAAGTGGATTGGCATCGTTCTGCCATTATTCAGGTAAATCTTTGTGCAAGGTACAGTTAAGAACATAAGAACATAAGAACAAGCCAGCTGGATCAGACCAGAGTCCATCTAGTTCAGCTCTCTGCTACTCGCAGTGGCCCACCAGGTGCCTTTGGGAGCTCACATGCAGGAGGTGAAAGCAATGGCCTTCTGTGGCTGTTGCTCCCAAGCACCTGGACTGTTAAGGCATTTGCAATCTCAGATCAAGGAGGATCAAGATTGGTAGCCATAGATCGACTTCTCCTCCTTAAATCTGTCCAAGCCCCTTTTAAAGCTATCCAGGTTAGTGGCCATCATCACCTCCTGTGGCAGCATATTCCAAACACCAATCACGCATTGCGTGAAGAAATGTTTCCCTTTATTAGTCCTAATTCTCCCCCCCCCCCCCCCCAGCATTTTCAATGTACGCTCCCTGGTTTTAGTATTGTGAGAAAGAGAGAAAAATTTATCTCTGTTAACATTTTCCATCCCATGCATAATTTTATAGAGTTCAATCACATCCCCCCTCAGACGTCTTCTCTCCAAACTAAAGGGTCCCAAACGCTGCAGTTTTTGGGGTTGTGACCTACAAATGTCTCAGGCCTGAAACCAAAAGTAGTTTCAGGGGGTAGCCACATAAATTCAAGTTCGGCAGTACTTCAGATACCAACAAGATATTCATGGTATAAGTTTTCAAAGAGGCAAAGTTCCCTTCCTCTGATACCTGCAGTAGAACAGCCCGATTCAAGTCCAGTAGCAACTCGGAGGCCCTTTCCGAACAAGCCTTTTAAAACGTTTTGAGGCAGGAAATGAAATATTTCCTCCATGGAGGTCCACATTGTTTTTCCCCCTTTGGTTCTGAAAACATTTTATTTCCAGCCTCAAAATGTTTCCAGTGGTTGGAACACTTTCGAAATAGCTTCACTTGCTGTGCAATCTATTTACTACATTTCTTATGCTTCTGTGCACCCTCCTCGGGGCCATTTTACCGTGTTGCTGAGCTTCCCACTACACCGCATGCTGGCTTTCTCGTGGGCCATCTGGGCTATGCGTGCCTGGTGAAAGCACACTAGTTTACAAAGCAAATGAAGGCTACAATACCCATTGTACATGTGTGTACGTTACTTACTTGTGGGTCGAACGTAAACCTTCAGCTTCAAGCAGGGCTTGTCAACGGGGTTAGGTGGAGTGGCCGCTGAAAGACACAAGAGGTGGGGAGAGAAAGAATGAGAGTGAGACACCGCCTGTGGACACCCAATACAGATTTTGCTCGCTTGCTGAACAACAGAATATTCTTGAGAACATGGGCTCTAGACCAGAGGCGTAGCTGGGACATACTGCGTCCTGTGCGCACTCTGCACACTCAAAGGTAATAGCTTCTGCCATAGAGTGCTTGCTCAAATACCAGAGTGTCTCCATGTCTCCAGTGATGTTACAGCGGCTCTTCTGGTGCAGGGCTCAGTTTGATGCTGGCAAGTGTCCCCCACACCCCATGGCCCACCGGTCGCCGGGAGGTGCCCAGCAATCCTGGTTTGTATAAATGTTCTCAGAGGAGTTGTCTATGTGAGGAAGGAGAGTTCAGAATTGCAGGAGGAGCATTCTTTGGGCCACAGCTGGTCTTTGCTTCTCCCAATGCTGACTTCCTGAAGGAAGAACAGAAAGCACCCCCCCCCCCCCCCCCCGGCTGCCCAGAAATGGCTCCAAGACTTGCCAGTCGGGCATTGCTATTTAACAGCCTGACCCTGTGGCTCTGGACTGAACCCAGTGGGCCACATAAGTGTGGCATTCAAGTCCGAAAACGACGTGACACGGGAAGGTCCCTTTCACTTCTCCGGCCAATTGGTCAATGACCCTGCGGACTCCCGAATGGAAGCACACCCACTGATGTTTGACCTGCACATGTTTCTAGGCCCTGTTAAGAGGCTTAACAAACTCTTAGGTGTCTCCCCCCAACCCCAATCCCTTAAGCTTGACGGATACCTCCAGCTTTTTAAATCCCATCTTTGATCCAGACTCTTCTGCACAGACGCCCCTCCCAAAATGTCAAAAGTTGTCTGACCCCCAGTCGGGATGCTTTTTTTTCTGACCAAACGTCCTCAGACGTGTTTGGATTTCCCCCAATAAAAATCTGCCAAACCTAATGATACGCTTTGGAGGGCTTCCTTCATCTGGGGGTGGGGGCGCGCGCGCGCGAGAGAGAGACAGTCCGGCAAAAAGGGTTTGTCGGAGGGAGGAAAAGTTTGTAATTAAAAGCGGAGGGAGGGGGGAGGCAGGGACGGGTGGGAAGGCTCCGGGGCATGAAATTGTCCGGATTACGATGGACAGCGGCTGAGAACAGGAGGTATAAAGCGCTGGGGGGGCGGGGAGGGAGTCAGAGGGGTGATTTGACAAGGTGGATTTTTAGCCTGCTTTGAAACAGATCAAATCTGACAGTCCAATTCCGTGCAGGGCAGGGAATATCCTGTTTTAAGAAAAGGCCGACGCTTCCTCTCCTTTGAAGGGTCATCCCAAATGAATGCTAAAGCCACATCCCAAACATCAATTATACTGCTGTTTCTCCAGGGGGCCGCAGATCTAAGCACAGACGCCCCCCTGCATCCCACCCTGTGCTCCCCTCTCATCTATCTTGCTGCTCCTGAATTGTATCTTAGAGAAGAATTTGGCCACGTCTTGAAAACAGAAAAACGTGAAAGGAGCCACAAGTCTCCAGCTGCCCATCATTCCTTCCGGATGAAAGTTCTAGATGTTTCAGCACTTTTCAGCAAGGGGTATATTTGGGCCTGCTTTTCATTTTTTATCCTTCTTCTGTTCCCCACTTCCCCATTCCGGTAGGAAATTCCAGAAGGAACTTTTGTGGGACTTAACAGCACAAGAGTTACTCCCGTCTAAGTCCACTGAAATGAATGGACTCAGATTGGACAAATTCTCTTTCAGACGACACTGTTTATTCCTAATGTTTTGGATGTTTGCGTTGTTCTATGATATCTATTTATTGATTCATGTGTGTCAGGGAGAGACACCAGATAAATATTCCTGAGCCAGCGCCAACCACATGCAGCTCTCGGGTTTGTGTTTGGCAGGAGCAGAAAAACAACTACTACTACCTTCAGCCATTTCTCTTGTGATGACCTATCATGGCTACAACATCGTTTCTCCTGGCTTCCCACATAAAGACCATTTTGCATTGTTACTTTTCAATCTCTTGATGACCCAAAGCCACCTGCTAGATGTGAGCCAAAGCCCACGTAGGTGTCCTCTTTCCTAAGGGGACCCATATTTGGTCATTGGACTCAGAATAAGTCGTCGTTATCTCATTGCCGCCCGTCCGGCCCTCACCGGGTCTCAAGTCTGGTTCAATCCGTCCGTCCGTCCGTCTCGTCTGTTGTCAAGTCACAGCCGTTGCCGCCAATTGCCGTTGCCAGTCATTGTCAGTTGCCGTCAGTTGCCGCTGCTGCTCTTTCTTTCTTCTTCTTCTTCTTCTTCTTCTTCTTCTTCTTCTTCTTCTTCTTCTTCTTCTTCTTCTTCTTCTTCTTCTTCTTCTTCTTCTTCTTCTTCTTCGGGGACCCCGGACACCCCTGGATTATCCTCCCAGAGAAGGATATAAAAGCTGCTGCCCCGTAAAATTTATTCTGGGGTACAGTATCGCCAAATGTGGAGGTTCTACTCCACTTGGTCTAATAACAGGAATGATCCTGTCAACTTTTAGGAGCCCCACAATTATGGAACCACCGCCGAGGGAGGTATTCCCAGTACCCCCATTTTCGATCTTTAGAAGGCAGCTAAAGAGTGCTATATTCAGGATCACTTTACTATCACTCCAGAAGCATGGTTTTAGATTTTGGTTTTTGTGGGGTTTTAAAAATGTATTTTATTTTATGCGTTTATTTGTGTAAGCAACCTTGAGCTCTATAAGGAAGAAACATGGCTAATAAACATATTAAATAATAAAGAAATAGTAAGTCCGCATCATTTCTTTGGCAATAGAATCGATGGGATGGATTACTGAACCTGCAGAGTGTGAACTCCTGTGGATTAAAAGAACGAACTATAACCAGCCCAAGGTCACCCAGCAGGTATGTAGGAGTGGGGAAACAAATCTGGTTCACTACATACGAGTCCACCGGTCATGTGGAGGAGGGGGGGGGAATCAATCCCGGTTCTCCAGATTAGAGGTTAAGAGCTCATGTATCTAATCTGGAGGAACCGGGTTTGATTCCCCGCTCTGCCACCTGAGCTGTGTTGTTAAAATGGTGCTTGTAAACAACTGGTTGTTAAATTATTTGAATCCCACCGCTGATTGGAAGTATTACTAAGCATGGAGAAAGGCGTATGGAGGTTAAGAGCTCGTAGACGATTTGAGAACCGGGTTTGATCTCTCCTCAGCTTCTGTTATCACTCTGAGTTGTGGAGGCTTATCTGTGGGAATTCAGATTAGTTCCTGTGCACTCCTCACACACGCCAGCTGGGTGACCTTGGGCTACAGCCTCATTACAGCTTCTCAGAGCTTTCTCAGTTCCCCACCTCCGACCATGGGTGTTTGTTGTGAGGGGGGAAGGGCAAGGAGATTGTCAGCCCCTTTGAGTCTCCTACAGGAGAGAAAGGGGGGATATAAATCCAAACTCTTCTTCTTCTTCTCTTCTATATTTATTCAATTTAATACCCTGCCCACCCCAGGTTTAACCACTATACCACGCTGGTGTAATATGTGTGTGTGTAGGGAAGCTGGCACATTATAGAAAAAGTAAGTACAATAGAGGTGTAATACAAACACAATAATAAAGATTGTATTCAAGGGATTGCAGGCAATACAGCTGTTCTTTCCACATTGTGCAGATTAGGGGTGCGGTGCCCCCACGATCTGGAAAACAGCGTAAAACTCAAGATGTCATGTGAAAGGCTGCTGTAAACATGTTTTGAACCGCAGTTCTTTTACTACAAATTTAATTTTAAAAATTGTGTAGCTGTTCATTTATGTTATTAAACAGTTAAGCCATTAAAATTCCCACTTATAGTACTTTCTCACGCTGACCCACGATGTACTGAAACCGCAATTGGGACGGTGATGACGTGGGAGGGACAACCATGTCTGAGTTCGTAAATATCAGAACTAGCATACAGCAGAAATGAAGAAGAGAAGAAGAGAAGAAGAAGAGTTTGGATTTATATCCCCCCTTTCTCTCCTGCAGGAGACTCAAAGGGGCTTACAATCTCCTTGCCCTTCCCCCCTCACAACAAACACCCTGTGAGGTGGGTGGGGCTGAGAGAGCTCAGAAGAACTGTGACTAGCCCAAGGTCACCCAGCTGGTGCGTTTGGGAGTGTACAGGCTAATCTGAATTCCCCAGATAAGCCTCCACAGCTCAGGCGGCAGAGCTGGGACTCAAACCCGGTTCCTCCAGATTAGATATATAATGTAGCTCTTAAACCTCCCTAATAACGCTTCATCTGCCAGATTAGATATAATGAGCTCTTTAATCCCTCCTACTTACCACTGCCAGATTAGGATAAGTAATGGTAGCTCTTAACCTTCTATGCCTCGGCCGCCACTACTGAAGGACAATCTAAGACACAGGTGTCAAACTCGTGCCCCTCCAGATGTTATGGACTACAGTTCCCATCATTCCCTGCCAGTTTGACACCTATGATCTACGATGTACAGGCAAAGATACAACAATGCCTTCAGTCAATTATACAGCGCCAGAAACACTGATCAGAATGGCAAAGCCCATGCTGAATAGAACATTCAGCCGGTAACACAGTGATGACGGATAGTTGGCTGAGATCCGTTTCGAAGCTGATCTTCTTCAGAAAAACTCCCGCGTTGTTAGTAGTCTCTTGGCCTGCTTAGTCAGAGATCATGGGTCACGGTGGCAATTATTCAGAGGCAAAAACCCAACAGTTCTGTGTGTGCACAATTAAACCAACACCAGAGAGACAGAACCTGAATTTTTACAACAGCGAGGCAACCATTTGCTACTCACTACATCTGGTCTGAGTCAGCAGGTCTGAGGAGCAGCAGTGGCATAGGAGGTTAAGAGCTCGTGTATCTAATCTGGAGGAACCTGGTTTGATTCCCAGCTCTGCCGCCTGAGCTGTGGAGGCTTATCTGGGAAATTCAGATTAGCCTGTGCACTCCCACACATGCCAGCTGGGTGACCTTGGGCTAGTCACAGCTTCTCGGAGCTCTCTCAGCTCCACCTACCTCACAGGGTGTTTGTTGTGAGGGGGGAAGGGCAAGGAGATTGTCAGCCCCTTTGAGTCTCCTACAGGAGAGAAAGGGGGGATATAAATCCAAACTCTTATTATTATTATTATTGTCACTGACAATGTTGAATACCAACTTCTGATATTTTCTTTACTGTTGTTTTTGGATTATACTTGCAGGATGCGAATATTTCTGTCCTCCAAATGCCAGAAACAGGTGGAGTTCTTTTCGCTTCCGCTTTTATAAACATTGCCAATAATGAGCTAGTTAGAGTTTCCTAGTTGTATGGTTGTGTTCTAGTAGACTTCTTCCTGATGTAAGGCTTGGGATTTGCGCTGGCATTCTCTGAGGACTTCTCGGAGAGATGCCACAGCTACAGATGTATGAAAAAAGGCGAAAAGCCAGGAGAGAATGCTGCTGGAACACGGCCATACAGCCCGGAAACCACACAGCACCCAAGTGATTCCGGCCGTGAAAGCCTTCGACAATACACTGCCAATAAGATCCCACCTACCAACAGAGGTGCCGAGTTTGTGCAGTGAGTTTGGGTTCCGCTGCACCGCTCAGTCATTTGCAAGTCCCCCCGTTGAACCCGTGCTATAAAATCAGGGGCAGAAGAGAAGGTGTCCGCTTTGCTTATTCAGCATTGGAGAACAGGATTTACATGATCGTTTTTTTTGTTTCTTTGGGAAGCATCCCACCTCTTCTAGGAGAGCCGGTTTCCCTGGTGTGGAATCTCCTCTTGGCCCAACAAATCTGAGACGACCAAAGGCAGCTGTTCCCAGAGGCTTTTCAATATTCCTCGCTGAGACATTGATCGTGAACAATGGGAGGGCTTCATTCTAATTCCTGCCCCAGACCCCCCCCCCTCCTTTGACCATTGCTTCAGGTTCCCCCCTCCCTCCTAGAGCGAGGGGCGACATTGTCCTCGGACAAGGGAGCAATGTCACCGTGACGTCACCTTTTCTCGGACCGAAGACGGCTGCTCAAGGGGATTTGCGGAGAAGAGAGAAAGGCCTGATTTGCCTAGCCCCCACCCACTCGGGCACATTGTCCCCCGTGGTCTCTGGATGCTGGAAGACTGGTTTTTATGAATGAAATTGGATTATAGCCATATGTGGAATGTGTTTCTTTTGGGGATGGGTTTTCTCATCACTTGCCTTGGGCGCCGGAATAAATGGAAGGAAAGCAGGCCGCACGGTATTTTTTAAAAGATTGTAAATCTCCGCAGGGATCTGTCATCCATGTCAAGGGAGGGAGAAAGAAGCGGAAAAGCCCCATTTCTCTGACCGACCGTGGAAGGGCAAGACACCTGGGCTTTTCTTCTGCCTTTTCCCACTACAAGAAGAAGAGTTTGAAGAGTTTGGATTTATATCTCCCCCCCCTTTCTCTCCTGCAGGAGACTCAAAGGGGCTGGCAATCTCCTTGCCCTTCCCCCCTCACAACAAACACCCTGTGAGGTGGGTGGGGCTGAGAGAGCTCCGAGAAGCTGTGACTTCAGGCCTCCCAAGGTCACTCCAGCTGCATGCGTAGTATGGGAGGGGCACAGGCTAATCTGAATTCCCCAGATAAGCCTCCACAGCTCAGGCGGCAGAGCTGGGAATCAAACCCGGTTCCTCCAGATTAGATACATGAGCTCTTAACCTCCTGCGCCACTGCTGCTCCTAGATCTCATAGTCGACCATGTTCCTGTAGTCTGCCCCCTTTCCTTGCTCACCCGTATCCTGAACCAAAGCTTTGGATCTCTCTCCCCTGGACATGGTGGTGGATCATGACTTTCTCTTAACTCCTTTCCCTGAACAACCTGCTTCCTCTCTCCCCCTCCTGCAAGTCTCCAGCTGAGAAATAAAATCCAACGACCTTGGTCACTTTCTTAGACTTTGCTTCCCAATCCTTATTTCAAAGGTATGAGGATGCATTTTACACAGAAACCTAGCAAGGTTGGCTGGAACCCCAGAGGGTTCTGGATTTTTGTCCAACTCGACAAAGAAGAGAAGAAGAAGAGTTTGGATTTATATCCCCCCTTTCTCTTCTGCAGGAGACTCAAAGGGGCTTACAATCTCCTTCCCCCCTCACAACAAACACCCTGCAAGGTAGGTTAAACTGAGCCAAGGACCTGAATTTTCAGAGGAAGCCACACAAACCCCGCCAGCAGTTTAACACAACAACAGAAAATGCAGACAAACCTGTTTGATTTCCCCCCTGCCTGTACAAGAGCCTTCTTGAATTGGAAAGGAAACAGAGGCGTCAAGAAGCAGTGTGGCTTTCGTGGGCCTGAAAAGTGTCACACAAGCACGGATCAGGTCCATCCCTGGCCGTTTTGTGTGCCAATGGGGATCCGAGTTGTGAGTTGTGGGGCTCAAGCCCAATCCATTAGGAATCTGAAATAGGGTGTGGGTGTTTTGTTTTCGTTTTTATACTTGTTTGTCTCAAATTACTGGTTCGCTTTTGTTACACGATGCTCTCACGACCTTGCTTTGCTTTTCATATTGGTGTACACTTCTGCAGACTTCAATGGGAATTATTTCTTTGTTTCTCATCCAATCTGGATTCAGTTCTCCGGGACTGTGCTCCTTGCCCAGAGCATACTTCCAGTCAAAATTCAGAGGGCAGAAAAGGTGCTAGGTTTATAGCAATCAGAGTCAAAATGCAGGGGGGAATTAAAGG
This sequence comes from Sphaerodactylus townsendi, assembly GCF_021028975.2. NCBI lineage: Eukaryota > Metazoa > Chordata > Lepidosauria > Squamata > Sphaerodactylidae > Sphaerodactylus > Sphaerodactylus townsendi. The sequence continues at coordinate 13,908,819 of NC_059429.1, forward strand.
GATCCATCCGTTAGCTGTTTTTGTTTTGTTTTGTTTTTGTTATGCCAATGAGTGCCTCTGATGGAGCTTTTTCAGTTAATCCTTTTATTTGTTTAGAAGCAAACACGACCTCGTTAAGACTAATGAGCTGTGGCGTTTCGACGTCAGTGCCTCTGAGTGTGTGCAGAGTTCCCTCCACCCACCCCCAGAACCCAGTTATTTTAAAACACGGGCCCAAGCAGTTCGCATTGAGCACGCCTGAGCATAAATGCAGCGCCCTTCTATTGTAAAGAGGATGCGACTTTGTCAGTCCAGAGACAGGTCTGATTATGTGGAATTTGGTATTATCTGCTGTAGCCCTTGCTGACTTGGGAGGCAGATTGCAGATAGGGCTATTAACCTGCAAGGAGGGCTCAGGGATCTCTTGGAATTACAACTGAACTCCAGATTGATCAGTTCGGTTCCCCTGGAGAAAATGGCTGCTTAAGAGGGTGGAGTCTATGGCATTCTAGCCCACTTAGGTTCCTCCCTCCCGAAACCCCGCCCTCCTCAGACTCCACCCCCAAATATCCAGGATCATCCCCATCCAGAGCAGATAACCCTAACTGCAAGCAAGGATGAACTGGGTGGCTTGGGCATGGCTGGAGAGAGACTTGTTGGACAACGTAACGGCGGCAGAACTGAAATCAAATAGGAGGGACCCTGGGAACCCATTACTGAATCTCCTAAACCAGGGGTGGCCAACCGATGGTGCTCCAATTGTGCATGGACTACAATTCCCATCACCCCCTGCCAGCATGGCCAAGTGGCTATGTTGGCAGGGGCTGATGGGAGTTGCAGTCCACAAACATCTGGAGCACCATAAGTTGAGCATCTCTATCCTAAACTCTTCAATTGAATTAAATGCCGCTTAAGGGCAGAGTAGGGGGATTTGCATCAGGCTGGGCAGGTCCCCCCCACCCCAGTGGTATTTTCCAGAGAAAAATCAGAAACATGGGCTCTTATTACCTCAGGAGAAGGAGAAATAGACCAGGGGTCTGCAACCTGTGGCTCTCCAGATGTTCATGGACTACAATTCCCATCAGAGATGTGCATCTACCGTGTTTCGCCGAATATAAGACAGTGTCTTATATTAATTTTTGCTCCCAAAGATGCGCTATGTCTTATTTTCAGGGGATGTCTTATATTTCTGTGTTCTGTTAGTTGGGCATGCTTCCAAACAAAAACTTTGCCATGTCTTACTTTCGGGGGATGCCTTATATTTCACACTTCAGCAAAACCTCTACTATGTCTTATTTTTCGGGGATGTCTTATATTAGGGGAAACAGGGTATATAAGAGATGTGCACCTATATATTTTTACAGTTGCTTTTAACACATAATCCTTCAGTTCACATCTCTTCTATGATCTTTGCCTATAACATAATTTATTGCAATAATTCTTAAAAGAAATTATGGGTTTTTCAATATTTTGAAACAAGGGTGGAGTAGGGCCAATTGGCCATGCTGGCAGGGGCTGGTGGGAATTGTAGTCCACGAACATCTGGAGAGCCACAGGTTGCAGGCCCCTGAAATAGACCATGGAACCCTCTACTGGACTGCCATATTCAGGTTGGGACCCTCCTGGAAATTTGGGGATGGAGCCTGCAGAAGATCGAAAAACAGATCTGCGAAGTTCTTGCGCAAGCATGCCGCTAAAAATGGTATCCCTTCTGCAAAATACGGAAACGCTTTCCCGGGCTTTGTGCCGATGTTGGGCGGATGTTTGTCTTTGCCACTGTTAGCTGCCAGTGTTTTGCAGGGGGCGCAGAAGTACATACTGGTGTGACATTATGGTGTGTAGGGAAAGAGTGTTACAGCAGATGTGGGGAGAGCTTAACGCGGAGATCCTGTTTTCTGCAGCAGCTCTGCGTTGCCACTACTCTGCCTCAGTGGGATATAATGACATGGAATCCATCCTCCAAAAGCATTCATTTTCTCCAGCTGTAACTCTGAAGGATCCCCAGGTCTCACCTGGAGGGTGGCATCCTTAGGAATCTCAGAACACTGTGATCTGAGTTGATTTTTTTTCAAGGAAACAGGGCAAGTGTGGGGGCTTAGGCTTAGGGCTGCCAATTCCCCATTGGGGAACTGGGGCGGGTCCTGGGGAGGATGATCCTTGGGACCCCCGTGGCACACAATGCGTAGACCCCACCCTCCAAAGCTCTCTGCCATCTGGAGAGCAGCTGTAATACTGGGAGGTCTCCAGCCCCCACCTCAAGGTCGGCAACCGAGTTAGACTCCCCTCGCACCCAGTGCCATAGCAAAAAAAATAATCTTAAACCTCTTAAAAATGAAAGACAATTAAAGATGACAAGAGGTGTGTTCACAGGTCAGCCATTTTGTCTAGTAGAGCTCTGATACACAAACATCCCCCTTGCGACTCTTTGTCCCTGGAATTCCATCCTAAGTAAGAGAGACAGAGAGATCACCCCCTCTGTGTGTCCCTATTTGTTCCCACAAATCTTTTGATGCGTAAAGACGGGCTACTGTTTTCTTTCATCGGTCCCCCATAGCCACGTACTCTCCCATTTATCCCCTCCATTCCTTTTCCTGCTGTTCAATTTAGAGCAAAACAGCCCCCCACCCTTCATTTTATATTACTCTGTAAATGCAGCAACAACAACAGCTGTTAGTAGTTTCTGTTGGGAAAGAACGGCAGGGTAGTGGCAACGCAGAGCTGCTGCAGAAAACAGGATCTCCACGTTAAGCTCTCCCCACATCCGCTGTAACACTCTTTCCCTACGCACCACAATGTCACACCAGTATGTACTTCTGCGCCCCCCTGCAAAACACCGGCAGCTAACAGTGGCAAAGACAAACATCCGCCCAACATCGGCACAAAGCCCGGGAAAGCGTTTCCGTGTTTTGCAAAAGGGATACCATTTTTAGCGGCATGCTTGCGCAAGAACTTTCGCAGATCTGTTTTTCGATCTCAGCACGCAGGGTAAGAAACCGTCTGGGTTTTTTTCCCCCCCGACTTGGGTCTGATTTTGAAAATCTGACGCCACGCTCAATTGCAAACCTTTCGCCAGGATAATCTGCTGCCCCCGCCCCCCCCGCTCCGATTCTGACCCTTTTCTCAAACATTGTTCTGAGAAGTCGAACGGAATCTCTCGTGTCCCAAAAGCCATTGCTTAACCTTGACCCAGAACTGTGGTCTGCAAACAGGGGCCTCATAGGCAGTGCCTGGAAGGTTAATGGAATTCCAATTTGCAAGCTATAGAAGGTAGTAATGCCTGTTCTTTTATGTCTGCTAAATAGGGTTGCCTCAAAGAGGCATAATTTCTAATGTTCCACATGACATGAATTCTAACTGGCTTAGCCATGATGAGTTTCACTATTTACTCCTGTGTAATCTCTCCCTAACGACATTAAAAAATAAAAAAAGAGAGAGACAGAGAAGTAGCTATTTTACAAGTGACATTTTACACAGACAGAGGGGGAGAGAGAGGAAAATGGTAATTTAATATAGATAAAAAGAACAAATTAAGAGGGTTGAAAACAGACGCTTTAGAGGCAAGAGAAGGGGGGAAATATTAAGGAAGATAAATCTGCCTGTTAGTTCCCGGACCAAGCGAGGACGTGGAGTGCTTTGGGGTCGTGGTTTTTAATTAATGTTTATTATTATTGCAAAATTTCTTTATTGAATGTGCAAAAAAAATAAAATAAAAACTGAAGATACAATCAAGAGATGCTTCCTGTGGGCCGGGAGCAGGGGGCTGTGATGTGAAGTCCCTTCCTCCCAAACGATGACCTTGAAATTAACCAACAAGGGGGCCCGATTCTGGGGACCTCACTGGCGACTCACGGAATGGCACTGGCGCGCGGCAACCGTACGATGGAAGCGTACGGGGCTTCGGGGGGCTGTCGCAAAGGGAAAGTCAACGTTTTTAAAACGGCAATGCTAATTTGGGGCCCGTTTGCCCCAGGGAGTTAAACAGTTTTAAAGCACAGGGTTGCAACGATCATTCTGTCTTGTCCTCACAGGAGAATTGTACCATAATAGTGCCACATCTACACGATGCATAGGTGCAGTATCTCCCCCCCCCACACACACACAATTATTTGAGTCTTTTGGTTCTTTTTCTGGTAGGCTGACCACTGTGTCCCAATAAACAGTTTCATTTGTTTCCACCAAGCTCCCGAGTCTGTGCATTCCTTACTGGTTCAACACAGGCCACTGAAGCAAACAGGATTACGATTAAAAAGTGGGGGGAGGGGGGCTGGGGGGCTGGGTGATTCCCTCCAATCAAAATAAAAGCTTTTTCTGAGTCCTTCCGGTCACATTTGCTTCCCTCTCTGGCTATTAGGTACACACAAACACACAGTTTAATTCATGACGAGAAATATTTAACTTATGATGAAAATATACACATATATGTATACCACAGGTATCAAACTCGCAGCCCTCCAGATGTTATGGACGACAGTTCCCATCCAGATGTTATGGATGACAGTGCCAGCAGGGGATGATGGGAACTGTAGTCCATAACATCTGGACGACAGTGCCAGCAGGGGATGATTGGAACTGTAGTCCATAACATCTGGAGGGCCGCGAGTTTGACACCTATGATGTACACCCTGCCCTTCTTGCCATATATTAAATTTTTAATAGTCATCCATGTCAATATTCTTTGATACACCTTCTTATACTATATGAACTGGTGGGATGCTTTTTTTAAAAAAAGTCTTTGTCCGTTACTGTGTCCAGCACCATGTTCACATGAAACCAGTTCTGCTGCACTTTGCAAGCATCAAGATTTTCTCCAGGCCCAACAATAGGGCAGGCCCTAGTTTGTCTTGCAGCTTCCCTATTGTGAATACTCCTCTCCAAGCTCTTCATTGACCTTTCTCTTCCTGCTTGCGCCGCCTCTCTCGGCACATTCACTAACCTGCTCTGATGTCACAATAGACCCAGTGGCGTACTGCCAAGGGGACAGGGGGTGCGCGATGCACCGGGCGCACATCGGTGTGGGGGCGTGGTGGGGGCATTCTGGGGCGAGGCAAGGACGTTCCGGGACATGGCAAGGAGCGCAGGGCGCACGCATGTCCCAGGTGCAGTTCCCCCTCGCTCCAGCCCTGAGTAGACCGGCTTCAGCAGGAGATGTCATGGCCTCCGCTGTCACAGGTTTAACTTAACGTTAGGGGTTACTTTAGACCAGAAATCCCCAACCTTTTTGACTCAGGGGCACCTCTGGGATTCTGACACATGCAGAGGGTTCAACCACAAAATGGCTGCCTCAGGAAGTACAGTCAGCCACAAAGCGGCTGTTGCACCTTACGCTCAGTCACACAGAGAAGATCCTTGTGCTATGCTGGCAGCCAGTGGCGTACCTAGGCAAACAGGTGCCCTGGGGAAAACCTGAGTTTGATGCCCCCCCCATGGGTGGAGCAGCCTGGCCGTGGCACTCACCCTTTCCGGACGGCTCCAGCAGCCCAAGTTCACCGGAGGCGGAGTTCCCCGTCCTCCTGCTCTGCCTCTGGTGGCTTGTGGACCACTGTGCAGAGTGGGCAAAGCTTAGTCAGAATGGGCGGGGTTTAGAAATCAGGCACCCCCATGTGACTTAAAATTTCTGCGCCTTGGGCAACTGCCCACTTTGCCCAATGGGCGGTATGCCACTGCTGGCAGCTGATGCCAAAGTAACATCTTTGAAAATCTACACAGCCAATCAGTTCTCCAAAGGCAAATAAAAAGCCTTGCTGGGCAAAACCCCACCCATTCCTCCCACTTTCTAACAATCCTTAGTGAGTGTCAGGAAAGGTGCGAGTAGGTGCCACGGAGCCCTTGGGTACCACATTGGGACTCCTACTTTAGACTTTAGAAATGGAGTGGCAACCAGCAGGACGTGGGGTATGGAGGAACTTACTAGCTGCAAACGAAGGCTGAAGTTGACACATCAAAATCACTTTTGGAGATGACATCACTATTTTTAGAAGAAGAAGAAGAAGAAGAAGAAGAAGAAGAAGAAGAAGAAGAAGAAGAAGAAGAAGAAGAAGAGTTTGGATTTATATCCCCCCTTTCTCTCCTGCAGGAGACTCAAAGGGGCTGACAATCTCCTTGCCCTTCCCCCCTCAAAACAAACACCCTGTGAGGTGGGTGGGGCTGAGAGAGCTCCGAGAAGCTGTGACTAGCCCAAGGTCACCCAGCTGGCATGTGTGGGAGTGTATAGGCTAATCTGAATTCCCCAGATAAGCCTTCACAACCCAAGTGGCAGAGCTGGGCATCAAACCCGGTTCCTCCAGATCAGAGTGCACCTGCTCTTAGCCACTGCTCTTAGCCACTACGCCACTGCTGCTCCACAGAGTTTTGCCCAAGTACCAGAGCATCTCCGCAATTGTCGGGGACGGGATGACATCACTTCTGCAAGTGACGTCGATGTGTCAATGGTGGCCTTCATTTGCAGCTAGTAAGACCTCTGGCTGGCCAGCTGAACGGTGCTGCAGGGGAGGGATCTTGGAGCAAGGAATCCACCACCCTTGGTGGGCAGACGGTAACTCTTAAGTCGTGAGGTCCCAGAGAATTCTCAATGGAATTTAGCCCCTTACCTACAATGGAACACACAGGCATTCTGAATGTTAACTTGCAGATATTAACAGATTGACTGATCTCCGAGAATTATGCCAGAAAGGTACGTGCGACAGCGACACAGGCCGTGTTCCCCGGCAAAGATAGGATCGCCCCTTTCTTTTCCCCCCCTCTTTCTTCTTCTTCTTTTTTAAAGAAAATCAAGATAAATGAAGACTCTCAAATCAGGGGCTTCTTAATGGGTGGTCCGGGAAGCTAATTTAAAGCGTTTGATTATTTTTGCTCGCTGGTAGCACAGTAGGCCAGAGGCCCCGGCGGGAGGCCCAAGTTCAAATCATTTACAAGCCAAAACATGGTCTGGGAACAGAATCATCTTTAACGCTCCTTGCCCTCCCTCCCCCTTTGCAAGAGAAAATGATGGGTCACCGAGGGGTTTCTCTCTCTCTCTGCGTGTGGGGGTGAGTCTCTCTCTCTCTCTCTCTCTCTCTGCCGAACATTGGCTTATTTTTATTATCTTCTTGGAATGTGGCCCCAGCTGGGTTCTCAAACGTCCCACATTCCCGAATCACCGATGGAGGTTAAATAGAGTAATTCCTGCTAATTAAACCAGTCCCGGCAATTGCTTTGCTTAGGACTGACAGGGTAATCGGAACTGTTAATCGGCGATACGATTTCAGATTCAAACAAATGGGGGATGCTAAGAGAACCCGATAGAACCCGTAAGGGCACAGAAAAGATGCTGTTCTGAGTACAGAGAGGCGATGCCGGTCGCCATCTTTCTCAGCTCTGCCTGTCTAACAGGGTTGATGAATGAATAAGAAGTAGAAGAAGAGAAGGGTTTGGATTTATATCCCCCCTTTCTCTCCTGTAGGAGACTCAAAGGGGCTTACAATCTCCTTGCCCTTCCCCACAACAAACTCTGGGAGGTGGGTGGGGCTGAGAGAGCTCCAAGAAGCTGTGACTAGGCCCAAGGTCACCCAGCTGGCGGTGTGAGTGCACAGGCTAATCTGGAATTCCCCAGATAAGCCCCCCCCACAGCCTCAGGGCGGCCATTGGGAATCAAACCCGGTTCCTCCAGATTAGAATGCACCTGCTCTTAACCTCCTACGCCACTGCTGCTCCCAAAAATAAAACCAAAGGACGGAAGGAAACAACCTTGTTTAAAAAAAATTAAAACCACCACGAGCTTCTTCAAGGAAGGCTGGCCCAAGTTCCATACTGTAGGTTTCCAGTAATTCCAAATGTTCATGATCTGTTTCACCAGCCTTTCGCCAACATGGCCAACTGGGCCATGTTGGACAGGGGCTGATGGGAATTGTAGTTCATGAACATCTGGAGAGCCGCAGGTTGCAGACCCCTGCGTCTAGCTAATGAAGTTTCCTTGCAGAACCCTGCGTCTAGCTAATGAAGTTTCCTTGGCTCCAAATTATGGTTGCAAACTTGGGAGTTTGGAAATTTCTGGATACTTGTGAGTAGAGTCTAGGGAAGGTGGAGTTTGGGGAGGAGAAAGACCTTAGCTCCGAAACCACCATTTTCTCCAGGGTAACTAATGTACGTAGTTGTAATTCTGGGAGACGTTAGTAGAGGGTAATTTTAAACTATGTGCAAGCACTTTGCCCTGTTTTCCTAGGGATATGTGTGCTTTTGTTTCCAGCTGCCTGAGTTTTCAAGAAGTAAGCAGGCAAAATGAAACTGTTTTTGCCCAAAAGGAAAACAACTTTGAACATAATAGGAGTTCCCTTTTAAATGCTCATTCACAACTTTTAAAATGACTATGTATTGTCGAAGGTTTTCACGGCCGGAATCACTGGGACGCTGCGTGGTTTCCGGGCTGTATGGCCGTGTTCTAGCAGCATTCTCTCCTGACATTTCACCCTGCATCTGTGGCTGGCATCTTCAGAGGATCTGACTGTATATAACTTTAACTTGCACCCAAAGACAAGACAACCTTTAGTGGCATAGTGTTGAATGCAAATTTAAAATAGTTCCCCCTTTTTTCTTGAGAGCATATGTAGAAGACACCCAGCCTTTCTTTCCAGTAAATATGGTAATAACTAAGTAAATCTTGACTTCTACCCTCACTTTATCCTGCCAAGTATTCAGTGTACTTTTTTGCGGGTCATAAAATCAGGCCCTCAATACCCAACTTCCTTCATATCCAAAACGACACCATACACAATGTTTAAATGTGCAGCTGTGTTTGCTTCTTGTGTGAGCCTTTGAATCTTTTCCCCTTGTGTGTGTGATCTGCACACCATCGCTAGACATTGAATGAGAGTCTCCTCACCTCAAAGGAAAGTAATTATTACTCACAAATATAGTAATATTCGTGTCCTGGCCTGAATTCGAACCCCAGTGAGAAAGGGGTGAAGAGCTGGAACTTTTCGGAGAATTTCAGCGGCCCGTTGGCCGAATCAGGCCTGTTACATTCCCAGCGCTTGAAACCATTTTGCCGATGGTCACAGGTGGCGTGGCCTTCATAGTTGACCATGTAGAGGATGTACCGTTCCATCCGGTCCATGGGAAACGGGATCTCGTAGTGCGGGCAATAGATGTCCAGGTAGTCATTGATGCTCACTTCCACTGTATAGTCTCCCTGATGGAACCTGAAAGGCAGGAGGAGAATGGGGAGGAAATGCACATTAAGGAGCAGGAACGCAAAATTCCACCTGCCCTTTATAAGATTAGGAACAGAGCTAAGACAAACATTCCAAAACATGTAGAATTTGTAAAAAAAACATCCAGATTCACCAGTTTTGGAGTTTTAACACAAAAATTTCAAATCCACGCACTGTGAAAAACATGACATAGTACTTTAACACCCACCCTCCAAAAACAGTACTTTGGAAATGCCTTGGCAGGATGACAGCTTAGATCTTACTCATACAAACTATCTAAGACAGTGATGGCGACCTATAAAATGCGCCAGCTGTGGCACCTAGAGCTCTTCGTGGGCACGCAAACAGAGTGCCCCCCCACTCCACATCTAGGTTGGCCTGGGCTGCCCGGCTCAATTATTAGTACTAAACCTAAGACCTAGTTCTTTGGGAAGTAAGTGTAGATAGCCCTGTTAAGCACTGTTAAACTAAAGCGTGATCCTTTACCTGGGAGTAAGCTCGGTTGCTGGCAATGGGACTTGCTTCTGAGTAAACCCTCCTAGGGAAGGTGGATTCACCCATTGAAGAGTTGCATGGTTGTTTCCAAAGCGCCACCGACTACCACCTGCTTACTCCTGAGTAAATGAAAACCTCAGTATTCAGGTTAAATTACAGTGTTGGTACTTTGCGATAAATAAGTGGGTTTTGAGTTGCAATTTGGGCACTCGGTCTCGAAAAGGTTCGCCATCACTGATCTAAGATCATAAGAAGCCCCCAAAAGGTAACTATATTTGGTGAAGATGCAACAAATTTTTTTGCATACAGACAGAATAGATGGGGCGTACTTGCAATTGCAATCTGAAAACAGAATTCTTAAAGGAGCCGGAGCAGGGGTGGGGTGGGGATTGTTTCAGTGCTAGGAAGGAGTCTCATGTCAGGTAACAGCTTTTCTGCCTGTATCTATTTACCTCAGGTAATGGGTACCTGTGAGCAGCCTGAACATGTCCAGAGTATTATTGCTCTCTCAGTGCTAGGAAACTACAGACAGCTTAATGTATTGTCGAAGGCTTTCACGGCCGGATTCAACTGGTTCTGGTGGGTTTTCCGGGCTGTGTGGCTGTGGTCTGGTGGATCTTGTTCCTAACATTTCGCCTGCATCTGTGGCTGGCATCTTCAGAGGTGTATCACAGAGAAAAGTCTGTTTGAAACAGTGTGGGGTGCTGTGTGGTTTCCGAGCTGTATGGAAATGTTCTAGCAGCATTATCTCCTGACGTTTCGCCTGCATCTGTGGCTGGCATCTTCAGAGGAATCCTGCTAGAACACAGCCATACAGCTTGGAAACCACACAGCACCCCAGTGATTCCAGCCATGAAAGCCTTTGACAACAGCTTGCTATACTGCTGAGCATCCAAAAACCATATGATTTGGGTAGGTATTGGGAAATTCCTGGAGATTTTGGAGGTAGGACTGCCCAGGTACTGTTGCCCAGGTACCCTCCTGGCAACTGGTGAGGGATGGGAACTTAGTGCAGTAAACTAACTCTGAGGCCTCTTGACATCTGAAACACAGTGACATAATTCCCAGCATGCTCCGGAAGGGAAATCATCGTGTTGCTGACAAGCACAGGGGCACTCTGGTATTCGGGCAGAATTCTACGACAGAAGCCATTTTGACCCAGCTGGCTAAATGGTGCCAGTGGGTGGAGCGCCAAAGCAGGCAACACTAAGCATTGGGATGGCCGGGTTTGGGAAGGAACCTCATAATGGCATCCTCTGTAAAGGAGCCATTTTTGAGAGCAGGACTGATCTTCATAGTCTGGCAGTCAGCTATAATTCTCCGGAGACTCTATGCCCGTGGTGACGAACCTTTGGCACCCCGGATGTTATGGACTACAATTCCCATCAGCCCCTGCCAGCATGGCCAATTGGCATTCATTGAAAATGCTGGGGGGAAGAATTAGAACGAATAAAAGGAAACACTTCTTCACGCAACATGTGATTGGTGTTTGGAATATGCTGCCACAGGAGGTGGTGATGGCCACTCACCTGGATAGCTTTAAAAGGGGCTTGGACAGATTTATGGAGGAGAAGTCGATTTATGGCTACCAATCTTGATCCTCTTTGATCTGAGATTGCAAATGCCTTAGCAGACCAGGTGCTCGGGAGCAGCAGCAGCAGCAGAAGGCCATTGCTTTCACATCCTGCATGTGAGCTCCCAAAGGCACCTGGTGGTGGGCCACTGTGAGTAGCAGAGAGCTGGACTAGATGGACTCTGGTCTGATCCAGCTGGCTTGTTCTTATGTTCTTATGTTCTTAACATCTGGAGTGCCAAAGGTTCGCCACCACTGCTCTATGCCCTCCTGGAACATGGCAATCTTAGATTTGGGATATCTCATTTTAAAAATTCATCCCTGCCTACTTTCGCTCTTGCGACAAAAGACCCAGCGTCTGCATCTTCCTTTCAACTCCCCCCACCCCCCGCAACTTTCCCTCTCAAAGCCAAGGGCTCTTGGACCCCTGGACCTTTTCAAGATACCGGCCTCAGTCCTCCCCCACCCCCCACTGGACAGAAACTTCTTCCCGCAAAGGAAAGCACAATAGATCCTGCCAGTCTGAAACTGTCGCCAGTCGAAACCCAGCGCGGCCTTCGCTCAACCACGTGACCAGCATAATCTTCCTTCTTCCCATTAACTTTATAAGATTAAATTGAGCACCTCTTAAAATTAATAAACTGGCAACAGTAGGTGATTAGTTGTTAGGGGGGAGCCATTCTTCAGCGACGTATCATCTGCCCCCTCGGGTATTATATTCAGAGGCACACTCAATCCTATAGCAATTTTTTTACATTTGGGGGACAGATTATCCAAGAGATTAGGGGATTAGCAAGAGAAGGGAGAGCGCGCGCCGGTACTGGGGCGACGCTCGGTGTGTACCAAAGTCCTTAAGACACCAGAACGGATTGCTTTCCAAGCCCCATGGTCCTATGTCTGCCTGCCGATCCGGAGATGACCTCGGCCAGCTCTCCGTCCGAGTCTTTTGTTCTCATTCGGTCAACCCCCAATGGTCAGGGTGGACCTGAAAAGAATTGGATCCCTCTCTGCCCCCATCCCCCTTTCAGGAGGTTTTTCTTCAAACAGGGAGGCAGGAACAGGAAGACACTCCCAAACCACCCACTACAAAGTATCCTAGGGTTGCCAATATCCAGGTGGTAGCTTGGAGACCAGTCAATACCTGCAACACACCTCCAGGGGACAGAGATCTGCTCACCTGGAGAAAAACGGCACTCGGGCAGGTGGACTCTATGCCATCATTTCACACCACCGAAGTCCCTCACCTCCCCAAAACTCACCCCTCTTAGCCTCAACACCAAAAATCCTCAGGTATTTCTCAACCTGAAGGTGGCAACCCTATAATACTTACAGCACTCCCTTCTACCTTCCTTGTATGTCTTTTCCTCCCCCCCATCAGGTGAAGAACTGAGCACATGAGGCTGACCTTTATTGAGACAAAAGACAGGTCTCAGCATTGGTCGGTTAGATAAACATGGACTACCCCATCAGCCTTGCAAGCATGGCCACTGGCGGGCTGATGGGAATTGTAGTCCATGAACATCTGGAGAGCCGCAGGTTGCAGACCCCTGCGCGGCTAGCTCTACAAGGTCTGTTCCTTGGTCTCAACCTTGTCAAACCGCTGGGCACTCTGGGAATTTAAAGGAAGAGGACTCGGTGCCACTACAAAACAGCTGTCGAGGAGGTGGGACGATTCACAGCATGACTCCCACAGGGGCAGGACAAATCATAAAGTGTCGGGAGGTTCCCGAAAGGCAGTGGTTATTACTGAATTAGGTGTGGCCTGGAGCTCTCCCAGAGTTACAACGGATCTCCCGACGGTAGAGGCGCTTTGCTGGGAGGAAAGGTGTATGTGGACACTCTGGGAAGAGTTGGACTTTGTGGTCTTAAAAAGGCTTAAACTCAGAGGTGTGATCCAGCAGGTTCTCACAGGTTCCCGAGAGTAGGTTTTCACACTATTTGTGTGTGCCGAGAGGGGGTTACTAATTGGTGATTTTGCCACGTGATTTTTGCCTTCGTTACACCCCTCCTCTCAGCAGTAGCGCAGAACTTGAAGAAGTTCAGCAGGAGGGTGCCCCTGATGCGCGGGCAGCCCGCTCGTGTGCATCTTCGCTTCCCACGCGAAGCGGACCGGGCGAAAGTGGCTGCATTCTTGCCACAGCCCTTCCAGGAATGCCCGCCACCGCCATGCCCGCCACTTCTCATGCCCCGCCCAGCCCCATTGGCGCTACACCACAGTTTGAATCCCACCACCATGGAAACCTGTTACTAAAATTTTTGGATCCCACCACTGCTTAAACTGATAGTGTAGATAAGAGGCATTTCTTCCTTATTTTTTTTCCAGAGGGCATATGCTATTCCAAAGGGCTTTTGATTGACTGCAGTTTGGTGTGATGCATTTTTATGGGTGGATGTTGTGGGAGGCTTTTTCCTTTTTGACACTTCTTTGTGCTCGCTTGCCATCGCAAGAAAGGTCCAGGAAGTGGTGGCGGATGACTGCAAAAATCTCCTTACATCTTTTGGTGAGTCATAGTTGGGTTTGCCAACCCTGGGTTGGGGAAAATCCTGGAGAACTGGGGAAGGAGCCTGGGGAGGAGAGGGTACCTCGGCAGTGATGTGATGTGGTACCATAGAGTCCATCCTCCCAAACAGTTGTTTTCTGCAGAGGAAGTGATCCCTGCAGTCCAGAGCTCAGTTGTAATTCCATGAGATCTTCCAATCCCACTAGGAGGTTGGTAACCCCAGCCTAAAGTGACCAGATTGTCACCTTTGTAAACCGGACCTGGCGGACGCCGCGACGAAAGTTGGCAGGATGCGATTTCGTTTTGGCGCCTCGCTTCCCGCCCCTGTGACACAGGGGTCGAGGTGCTGAGCTTCCAGAAGGCAGTGGCGGCAGCCTTCCAAAAATCGGACGGTTCTAAAACCCACGGACGCAGGACAAATTGTTTAGCGGACTGTCCTACTAAAGCGGACGTCTGGTCACCTTGCCCCAGCCCTAATTAGGAAAGGCAAGACTGTGAGCATATACAGAGCGCATTGCCCTGTGTGCACCAAGCCACCGTCCGGGCCTAAGGCAGGTCAGCCTGGGAGCCGTTTTAAAACATCTGCAATTGCATGAAGGCCTGTCGCCAGACCGGGGTACGGCAGAAAAAGTTCTGGCGCGGCTCTAGGCTCAAGCAGTAGATGTCGGATCTCAGTTCCTGCTGTATCTTTCCGCCTCATTCCGCACTTCGGGCATCTCAAGACGCCTCTGCGCAGGCAGGAGGGAAAGACGCTGTGGGCCTCCGAGAGAGCAAATGTATTCAAAATACATACATACATGCATAAGCCCAGCGAACAGATCTATATCTCCCCATGCACGGTTCCCCTGCCCGGCAGAAGACGTGGCCGCATCTCCATTTAAATGGAGCTGGCTGTAGACGGGAGCTTCCCACTGTGCCGAGAAGTGGCAATTGAGTGGGGCGGGCCGGCTTCTCCCAGGTCCTTGGCCCACCAACAACAGTTGGGCGCACTGCTGTGTTTGTAATGCAACCACCGCAGGGGAAGCAGCAAACTAACATGGCAGCGAGGAGGCAGCCCGGCTGCTGGCAGGATATACCCTCAGTGGACTGGGGGAGGGGAGAGGGTGACGGCTCCGGTTCCGAGCCGCAGGTTGCACGGGACAGAACTTCCAGGTGGTGAACTGTGGTGGTCAACGCCAATCTTGCCCAAAGCAACGTTTGGAGGTGAGCTGAAAGAAACACCCCAGGAATTCTGGGAAAAGCGAGAAGGGAGGGGACATTTCATGTATCTTTACTGGGAGTCACCAATTTTGACAGACCAGTTGGTACCGTGAGGTGAGATCCGCCGGTTCTTCACAGGTTCCCGAGAGTAGGTTACCATCATTTGTGTGTGCCGAGAGAGGGTTACTAATTGGTGATTTTGCCACGTGATTTTTGCCTTAGTTATGCCCCTCCTCTCAGCAGTAGCGCGCAGAACTTGAAGCAGTCTAGCAGGAGGTGCACCGGGCGCGCGGCAGCCCGCTTCGCGCATTCGCTTCGCCCAAGCGACCTTAGCTGCCGCGCCCTGCCACAGCTCCCCCCAGGAATGCCCCACCCTGAATGCCCGTTATTCCCCGTCGCGTCTCCACCCAGCCCCATTGGCGCTACACCACAGTTTGAATCCCACCACCATGGGAACCTGTTACTAAAATTTTTGGATCCCATCACTGGGGGGCGGGGTGTGAGGTGGCTGGCTTACTCTGTTTCTACAGTACTTCAAATCAGTTATCCCACGAATTTTCACACCAACCCTGAGACGTAGCCAAGTAAGATTCCATACTGCACACGAAGGGTTGATATATTATCTCAGTCAGCTTCACAACAACCCTGCGAAGTAGACCAGCGGATTATCACTCGCATATAGCAGATTTAGGAAAGTGGGTACTGATTTGCTTGCAGCTGGTTAGTGAAAGTGTCACTGAGAAAAGATTTAAACGGGGGAATTGGTGGCACAGATGAAAGATAAGACAGCCCCCCCGGGGAAGCACCAAGTCATCACTTACCCATGGGGTGACATCACATCGCAAAGTTTACTAGGCAGATAATGTTTACAGGGTGGTTGACCATTGCCTTGTCTACTGATCTACACTCAGCTGGCCACAGATTATTATAATGTTGATATATGTTGATATATTTATTATAAAGCTGGCCATTTTGATATATTTAAAGCTTAATTTTGACATATTTATTATAAAGCTGGCCATTATAAGCAGCAGTGGAGCAGAGGAGAAGCAGTGGCGTAGGAGGTTAAGAGCTCGTGTATCTAATCTGGAGGAACCGGGTTTGATTCCCAGCTCTGCCGCCTGAGGTGTGGAGGCTTATCTGGGGAATTCAGATTAGCCTGGGCACTCCCACACACGCCAGCTGGGTGACCTTGGGCTAGCCACTGGATTTCAGCTCCCACCACATACAGGGTGTTTATTTGTGAGGGGGGAAGGGCAAGGAGATTGTAAGCCCCTTTGAGTCTCCTGCAGGAGAGAAAGGGGGGATATACATCCAAACTCTTCTTCTTCTATAATAAACCAGCTATTAGGTGTTGTCTGATAACTAGCATGCATAGAACAAAGAAGATGCCTCATAGTCCCAACAGGACTGTCTTTTTAATGATGCACCTGTTCTGTAAACATGTACAAGTACTGTACATTTCACTGTGCCATTGGTCTGCTAAAGAGAGAAAGCATCTCTGGGTTGCCACCACTACTTTGGTTCCAGACACAGGAGCAGGTTGAAATACACCCTTGGTGGTGAGGGAATAATAGCACCCTGCACATGCTTAGAGATCCCTTTGTCCGAGCTCCCAAATGCCGGGATTTAACCAAAACAAACCCTGTCCTGGGCTCTGCAATCAAACTGGAAGTAAACCTTTTCCGTGGTTTTCATGGTTTTCCTCTCCTCTTTCCAGCTCCTCTTCCCCACAGCTTCCTACCCTCTAATGAGATCATTACTCAGGGCTGGCTGAGAGCACTCCAGAGCTTGGTTCAGGGGAGGAAAGGAGGCCTGGTTTGCCTTCTAGACACTCGCATCTCTGGGTACATTAGGATCCCACTCATCAGGAGCTCTTGAAAGGTCTCTGAGCACCAAAAAGCATCGAGTGTGCTGGACCTGGTCGCAGCCTGCATCCTAAAGAGATCAGAGATGGGGGAGAGGGTCTGGGGGAGGGGTTTTTTCCTTCATGTTTGCAGAACAAGTCAGTGTGCTACGCTGGAATGTTTATACACGCAGAGAGCCATGCAGACGGTGGGAGGGGGGGACAGAAAGAGAGAGAGAGAGAGAGAGAGAGAGAGAGAGAGAGAGAGAGAGAGAGAGAGCGCAGAAAATAACCTGTTTAATAACAAGCAACCTTTCAGACTGAATTACTGCAATGCCCAGCTATAACTTCCAAAGATTCTGGGGCTGATGCAAAGCCAAAGGGCATACCTTGGGACTCCTCTGAGGGGGAAGTATCTGACACCGTTGGAGAAGAAGAAGAGTTTTGGATTCATATTCCCCCCTTTCTCTCCTGTAGGAGACTCAAAGGAGCTTACAATCTCCTTGCCCTTCCCCCCTCATAACAAACACCCTGTGAGGTGGGTGGGGCTTAGGGACCTCCGAGAAGCTGTGACTAGCCCAAGGTCACCCAGCTGGCGTGTGTGGGAGTGCACAGGCTAGTCTGAATTCCCCAGATAAGCCTCCACAGTTCAAGTGGCAGTGGGGAATCAAACCCGGTTCCTCCAGATTAGAATGCGCCTGCTCTTAACCACTACGCCACTGCTGCTCCACTACGCCACTGCCGAGAGGACCCCAAACGGCTTTTCTTGTTCCTGCGTTTGACAGATGTGCATAGCTGAACCTGTACAGGGGAAGAGGCTGATAGGGATTTGGGTGTGAAAGCAATATTCCACTGAGCTTCCCGCCTTTCTTCTGCTTTTCCCCTTCCTCTTCTCCTTCTTGCCCCGGTACCACCTCACCTAGCTCAAATGGAGGTGGTGACAGCAGAGAAGGAATAAGGCAGGTAGATGAAAGCCCCCTTCCCCTCCACAGCTCCGTGCTATTTCGCTGGCTCCCTTTCCTCCCTCCCCGCGGTGGGATGTTGGTGTGAATTAAGACGGTGAAGGTGGCACGGCAGAAAGGAGATGAAGCAGACCGGAGGGATTTGCTTCGGTGGCAGCTCTCTCGGTCTCTTTCCCCCTCTACAATATCTCCGGCACTGAGGAGACGTAAGAAGAGCCAGCCCCCGCCTCCAGCCAGCTTACTGTTTTAATTGTAGCCCTCCCACCCCTCCACCCATTTACCATACTATTCTTTTGATTTTTTAAATGATAGAATTAGCAGTAAAACAATGGAATAAGTGTCAACAAACACTAGGAAGTGGCCAAAAGTTCTTGGGTGTTTTCCTATGGGTAATGCAGTGGTCATCTAGTAAAACTTCAAGCGTCAACATGCATCGTATCTGTACAAAAGGCATCTTGGTGACAACTTACTTTTTTAAAAAGAGCTGCGCAGGCATGCGAGCGGAAGGGGGGGTTCCACGTCTCTGTTCCCCTGGGACAGGGGTCTGCAACTGCTGATAGGAATTGTAGTCTGTGTACATCTGGAGAGCCGCAGGTTGCAGACCCTTGCCCTGGGATGCTTAGCATCTTGCAAACGCTTCCACATGTTCAATTTGAATGTTTCGTGAACAATGGCAGAAATGACTAGCAGCAGTTTTCTAGAGTCTGTTGTGTTTTCCCGCACAACAGGCTCTGTTGCTAATATAGAAGAGAAGAGTTTGGATTCATATCCTCCCTTTCTCTCCTGTAGGAGACTCAAAAGGGCTTACAATCTCTTTGCCCTTCCCCCCTCACAACAAACACCCTGTGAGGTGGTGTTTTGAGAGAGTCTGAAAAGCGGACTAGCCCAAGGTCACCCAGCTGGCGCATGTGGGAGTGCTAAGCCTCCACAGCTCAAGCGGCAGAGCTGGGAATCAAACCCGGTTCCTCCAGATCAGAGTGCACCTGCTCTTAGCCACTGCTCTTAGCCACTACACCACTGCTGCTTGTTGTGTGGGGGGAAGGAGCGGAATTCCCCCAACTATTTTTTGTTTGCCCCACCCCACTAAATAGCCAGCATGGTGTAGTGGTTAATCTGGAGAACTGGGTTTGATTCCCCACACCTTCACATTCCTGCTGGGTGACCTTGGGTTAGTCACAGTTCTTTGGAACTCTCTCAGCCCCACCTACCTCACAGGGTGTCTGCTGAAGGACAGGAAGGGAAAGGAGCTTGAAAGCTACCTTGAATCTCCTTACAGGAGAGAAAGGTGGGATATAAATCCAAACTCCTCCTCCTCCTCCTCCTCCTCTTCTTCTTCCTCTTCTTCTTCTTCCTCTTCTTCTTCTTCTTCCCCTTCTTCTTCTTCCTCTTCCTCTTCTTCCACCTCCTCCTCCTCCTCCTCCTCTTCTTCTTCCTCTTCCTCTTCCTCCTCCTCCTCCTCCTCCTCCTCCTCCTCCTCCCTCCCGGCTTTCCGGTTTACCTCTGTGAGGGAGTGAGAGTGAAGTGCAACATTCATGCAGGCTTCCCGCCTTTCTTCTCTGCTTTCTTTCCCCCCCTTTTCTCCGAAAAGCTGTGACTAGCCCAAGGTCACCCAGCTGGCGTGGGAGCAACAGGCTAATCCGAATTTCTAGAAAAGCTCCCCCCCCCACAGCCTCAGGCGCGGTGAGCTGGGAATCAAAACCTCGGTTCCTCCAGATTAGATAGCTAATAATTTTGTGCTCTTTAACCTCCTACGCCACTGCTACAAGTTCCGTGGGTAAAGGTAGTCCCATGTGCAAATGCCAGGTCCTTACTGACCACTGGGGTGATGCCACATCGCGACATTTACTAGGCAGACTATGTTTATGGAGTGGTTTGCCATTGCCTTCCCCAATCATCTACACTTCAATCCAGGGGTGTCCAACTCTGGCGCTTCAGATGTTCATGGACTACAATTCCCATCAGTAGCTGCTGCATGGCCAACTGGCCCAGCCCCAGCAAGTTGGGTACTCATTTCGGAAGGATGGAAGACTGAGTCAACCTTGAGCCGGCTACCCGAAACCTGAAACAAGTTTCGCAAACATACATAAACACTTTACGGGCTCCCATAAACACTTTATGGGAGCAGCAGTGGCGTAGGAGGTTAAGAGCTCGTGTATCTAGTCTGGAGGAACAGGGTTTGATTCCCCGCTCTGCCGCCTGAGCTGTGGAGGCTTATCTGGGGAATTCAGATTGGCCTGTGCACTCCCACACACGCCAGCTGAGTGATCTTGGGCTAGTCACAGCTTTCCGGTGCGCTCTCACCCCCACCCACCTCACAGGGTGTTTGTTGTGAGGGGAGAAGGGCAAGGAGATTGTAAGCCCCCTTGAGTCTCCTGCAGGCAGGAGAGGTGCTGGGGATACAACCAAACTCTTTCTTCTTCTTCTTCTTCTTCTATTATATTTGTATTTTAATTGATGGTGTTTTATACCGTTCACCGCCCTGAGCCCTTCGGGGGAGGGCGGTTTATAAACCTAATAAATAAATAAATAAATAAAATAAATTCTATTACAGCACCACAATCTGGGCAGTCCAAAAACAGGGTGCTCAACCACCCCGTTTCGCCTCCTTACCAAAGCATCCATTTAAATTTCCCAAGCAAACAAAATGATACTTTAAAAATGAGAAAATTAGACTGTATAAGCAAGTTAGAGGATATTGTTGTGGTGGGTTTTTTCTGGTGGGTTATTCGGTGACTACCCTAACGTTTCACCTGCACCTGTGGCTGGCATCTTTCAGAGGTAAAATGCAGGGAAGTCTGTTGCTACCACTGTGTCTAACACCCTGGATACATTCCTTGAAGATGCCAGCCACAGATGCAGGCGAAATGTTAGAACAAGATCCACCAGACCGCTGCCACAGCTCGAAAACCCACCACAACTGCCAACTGCCAGAAAGCCTGGCTACCGTTACAAAGGTATGATAGTTCACTGATAATATCAGCAAGCTAAGGGCAAAGCAAAGCAGACTTGGAATGACAGTGTGGATCAAGGTTTTATCGTTGGGGGTTGATGCAGATGTATTGGTGTTCCTAAATGTATGGTGGCTGGTACTCTGGATTTGGGCATCCGTTTTGGGTTGGAAGTTTAATGTGACTGCACGGTAGCGCTAGAGTGCCTGCGCAAAAAAGGGGGGAAAAGGAATTGGTTTGCATTTGATCCTTACCAGGAATATTACATTTTTGTAGCACCGTGCTGAATGAATACAATTGAACGGTGGGTGGAAACACCAAAACTATGAGGGCAAAGGAGGGCTGCGGAATGATTTCCGAGAAACCATTTCCAAGTCACGTAATTTGATCACGGGGAAAAATCTGTGGGAAACTCAGCATGCAGAACCCCTTAATCCAGTGGTGGGATCCAAAAATTTTAGTAACAGGTTCCCATAGTGGTGGGATTCAAACTGTGGCGATCCACCGGCTGCTGCATTCCCAAGGGCATTCCTGGGTGGGGCTGTGGGCTGGAAATGCTGGTGCACCTCCTGCTAGACTGCTTCAAGTTCTGCGCGCTACTGCTGAGAGGAGGGGCGTAACGAAGGCAAAAATCACGTGGCAAAATCGCCAATTAATAACCCACTCTCAGCACACACAGATAATTAGTCACCTACTCCAGGGAACCTGTGAGAACCTGTTGGATCCCACCTCTGCCTTAATCTGGTCTTGGACCTGGTTTGAGGCCTGTCTGGTGAATAAACTAGAATGGGCAGTGGGAGTCTGGCCCTGCTAATTCTTCACAATGGCATTTGGCATCATTTACCATGTTGTCAGGATGAGAACAGACAGCCTACCAAAAGCCACTGAATTCAAATTCGGATGGTAAACAATCTTCAAATAAACATAAAACCATATCTAGACGTGGAATATTTTTCATCATTTGGTATCCCTGTTACATTGCAGAATGTGGATTTAAGGAGTTCACTGTTATCCATCGTAATTTCTATATCAAAATGCAAATACTCTAGGCTGACCAGACGTCCCTCCGCCAGGACAGTCTCTGCCTTTAAAAACACTTCCTGTCCCACGTCCCACGGGTTTTTTCTGGTGTCCCGATTTTGAAAGGTTGCCACACTGCCTTCTGGGGACATTAGGAGCGCTGGTAATACAGGATACAGAGCCATGCTTCATTTCCGCCTCTGTGACAGGGGGGGGCGGGAAACGGAGCCTCCCAGAAGGCTGTGTTCTGCACGCGACGCTGCTGCCCCCACCTATCCGCCTGTCCTGAGTTCTCACAAAGGTGACCATCTGGTCACCTCATTATTAATTTTTATATACCACCTTAGCTAGATCATGGGAAGGTTACACCTTAGTAAATATGCTGAGACTCGGGTTCTGCTAGAAATTTATTAAACTTGGATTTTAATCTTAACTGAATTATACCTTTTGTTTTATAAACTTTTTGTTTTATCATTGAACTAACTATTAAATTTCTAATCCACATTATCCTTTTCATAAATGAACTTTGACGCTGGAATGTATAACTGCTCATAGTTATGCCAATAAAGGTTTATTGTATTGTATTGTATTATTGAGAACAGACAGCATGGTTTTGTAGTGGTTCGCAGAAGGTAGACTGCTCCACAGTGTAGCGTTTGGGTATGAGGTGGCATTGTGTCTCCCGTGCTATGTAACATCCATACAGAACAGTTAGACAAGGCCATCCAGTATGGTCGGACTAGGATCGGAGATGAAGAAGAAGAGTTTGGATTTATACCCCACCTTTCTCTCCTGTAAGGAGACTCAAGGTGTCTTACAAGCTCCTTTTCCTTCCTCTCCCCACAACACCCACCTTGAGACAGGTGGGGCTGAGAGAGTTCAAAGAGAAGTAGTCCAAGATCACCCGGCAGGAATGTAGGAGTACGGAAACACATCTGGTTCACCAGATAAGTCTCCGCCACTCAGGTGGAGGAGTGGGGAATCAAACTCAGTTCTCCAGATTAGAATCCACCTGCTCTTAACCACTATACCACACTGTCCCAGTTGGAATCGTCACTCTGTCATGGGAATTTGCTGGGTGATATTGGACCTTCCTTCCTTCCTTCTCGACCTCACCTTCCTGCCAAGGTTATTGCAGAGTTGCCAGATATAGGGCTCCTGATGACCTAGCAAGAGAATTTGGGGGACAAACTCTTCAGCGCCAACGAGATCTATCACATTTGGACAATGCTGTAGGATTCATGCAGAACTCTAAACATTTTGGCAGAATCCTACAGTGTTGCCCCAACCTGTCAGAAGGTTTGTTGCATGCCAGCGTGGCGCCCCCCCCCCCATTTTTCCCCACCTGCCTGCCTGCTTGACTACAATGGGAGAGCCAGCCTTCCTTAGTTGTTGTGAGGCTAACATGAAGAAAGGGAGAATGTTATAAGCCTATGGTGGAGAATCCTTATGCATTCAGATGTTATGGACTTTCACTTCCCATCAGTTCTTCACTGCATGGCCAATTGGGCATGATGGCGAGAAATTGTAGTCCATAACATCTGGAGTGCCAAAGGTTCGCCACCACTGTAAATATAAGCCATTTTGGGTTCCCACTGGGGGAAAAAGTGTTATATATCTGAAGTAAACAAATCCAGTCATTTGGGGTGCCAAGTCAACAGGACCCCTGGATCCCTATTTTTATTTCTCAATTCCATCCCGTTTTGAGGTGTCAGTGTTGATCCTGAGCTACTGTTTGTGTTCAGCAATGGGCTGGTGGAGGGCAAACGAAGTCTGGAGAACATGAAGTTGTTGAAGATGTTGATAGGGTTTTTTTTGGGGGGGGTATAATCAGGTGCTTCAGGCTTTGTGCTTCAGGCTTTCCTGGAGGCATCTTGAAAGACACGACAGGAAAAAAAGATGATGGAGTAACGACCTGGACTCACCAAGCATCTCCGAGAAACGCCTAAATAGCATCTGAAACCTATTAAGCAAATCCACGTTATTTTCTCTAATTAAACTAATTTATTTAATTAAATGAATTTGCTTTCCTTCTCCTATTATGCATAAATTTATTCTGCAACGTTTACTCTTCTGTGCAATCCATCCTGCCTTCTGCCCGTGACTTGAAAGAGGCCACTGAGGACAACCGAGTCCCTTGGACCTCCGGAAATCTCATTCTTGTGGCTCTTGAGATTCAGTCGATGCCGTGGCCCGTGTGGCTTCAAGCATATCACTGCCACAATGAGAGCTAGCGACTTTTTTTGGGTACTGAAAAACTTCAATTCTTAGGAAGTAGCATTTTAGGAAGTAGATTCCTTTGAAATGTCGTATTGGAAGAGAGTGTTACAGATACCGTGGACCACCATTAAAAGAAAAAATGGGTTCTAGATCTAGTCAAGACTGAGCTGTCTCTTAGAAGCTAACTGTCTTTAGAAGCTAAAATGAGGCTAAATTGAGGCTGACGTATTTTGGTCACATCATGAAAAGCCAAGCTGGAATGTAAAGAGGTTAAAAGATTTTTGGGACCAGGTTATAGGGCAGGGGTCTGCAACCTGCGGCTCTCCAGATGTTCATGAACTACAATTCCCATCAGCCCCTGCCAGCATGGCCAATGTAGAGAAATATGTAAAAGTTAAGATATCGGTTAATATAGACTTGTTGCTCATGGGTAGAATGGAAAATAAAACTATTGAACAGCGGAAAAAGAAATTCTATAAAATGATGACAAGAGCAGCCCACACAGTTATTGGAAAGATAAAAAGAAATGGACAATACAGAAATGGCTAGAATATGTATGGGAACAAATACAATTAGAAATTTTTGAAATAACGTCAAGAAGCCAAGTAGGGCATGAGAAACAAATTATTATTATTATTATTATTATTATTATTATTATTATTATTATTATTATTATTATTATTGTTGTTGTTGTTGTTGTTGTTGTTGTTGTTGTTGTTGTTGTTGTTGTTGTTGTTGTTGTTGTTGTTTGTTGTTGTTGTGGGTTTTAGTATACCGCCTCTATCCCTCTCGGCAAGGCTCAGGGCGATTGTGTACGAGATAAAACATCAGCTAAAACATACATATAATTAAAATCAACAGTGGTATCTTAGAACATCGGCCATGCCTACTTTAAACCCTCCTAATGTGAAATAATGGGTCCTGATGGTATTAGGGCCCATGGGGGTAAAGAAGAGGGGGCAGGGGCACCCTCAGTGGCTGGTCTCTCCAAAGGCCCAGTGGAACAACTCAGTCTTACAGGCCCCCCTGTATGGAAATCCCCAAGGTCCCGGTGAGGAGCCCTGGATAGCTGGAGGGAGTGTTCCATTCAGGCCGAGCCAGAAGCCTCAGAAGGCCCTGGCTTGAGTGGAGGCCAGACATGATGAAGACTGAATATGTAGAGTGGAGAAGAGAAGCTGGAATTAATGAGGACAGATGGGAGAAGCGAGAAGAACGGATTAACCTGCTGCTGCGTACTTAAAGAAGAAGAAAGAAAGAACTTTGGGAGAGGGAGGGGGAAAAGGGGGGGAAGGTATATTATGGATGTAATATAATAATGAAAAATATATGTAAGAGTGATCCAAATATACCAATAAAAATTATTTTAAAAGAAAATCAAGAGAAGCCAAGAGTTACTGGAAAAGACAATAATGCTAGGAAAAGTTGAAGGCCGCAGGAAAAGAGGAAGGCCCAACATAATACGATGGATTGACTCTACCAATGAAGTCACGGCCCTCAGTTTGCAAGACCAGAGCAAGGCTGTGAATGATAGGAAGTTCTGAAGGACACTGTTGCAGAAGGTCACCATGAGTTGGAAGCACTTCCACTTCACACACACCCAGAGAATTTTTCACCTTGGGACAGGCAACGTGTTTCTTGGGGCTCTTGGACAAGAGGGTGGGGTTGCCAACTCTGGATTGGGAATTCCTGGAGATTTGGGGAGTGAAGATTGGAGAGACTAGGGTTTTGGAAGAGGGGACCTCAGTTACATCTAAAGCGGTACAGTCCAACCTCTGAGCAGCCATTTTCTCCAAAAGGAATTGATTGTTGCAATCTGGAGATCAGTTGTAATTGGAGGAAATCTCCAGATCCCGCCTGGAGGTTGGCAACCCTACAGGAGGCTGTTTAGTCCTTTCTCGTTTCACTTTGCCTTTAAAGAAGGCAGTGCCCTTTAAAAGACACAAACCACAACAGCCTCCAATATCCAAGAAGAGAGAAAGAGGAATCCGAAGCAACTAGCCAGCAATCTGGACGGCATTATATGACATTCTGGGCCATAAGCCTGTAACCTCAGATTCTTCAGGATACCATGGACCCTGCTATTCCCTTCAGATCTCTGCCACCATGGCCAATTGGCCCTGGTGGCAGGGTCTGATGGGAATTGTAGTCCATGAACATCTGGAGAGCCGCAGGTTGCAGACACCACAGGAAGATCTTTGGCTTCCAAAGCTGCAGAGATGTAGCACAGGATAAAGAGGCTGATGGGCCAGGATCCAAACAAAGAAGGTGGTTTGAAGATAGCTGGGACTGAGGCCCAACGGGGGCAGAAGTCAGAAGTCTGCTGGACAAAAAAATTGGAGCACACTCATTTTGGGGGCGACTTAGCCCATAGGGAATGAAACACACATAAGCAAACTTTCTTTGAATGTGTGTGATTGTTCCAGGAAAAGAAAGGGGTGTAGTGAACTGTACATGCTGAAGAAGTAAACAGTCATTCTATGAAAACGAGTATATGTTCTGGATTCTTGTGGATTGGATTCTCTTTCACAATATACTTCAGACTACCATCCCATCCCAACTGAGAGACGCTTTTATAGTATATTTTGAAGGGTCTGCATCGTTTGCTGGCTTTGCCGCCTCTTTATTCACTTTGCTTGTTTGCATGATTTAAATCTCTCCTAATATTTCTTTATAGTTTGCCATTATTATACAGCCAGGATTCTGTGCTGCGTGTTTAGTCGATTGCCTCTGTGTTCACACTTGACCCATCTATCTGGATTTATTTTTTCGGACAAAAATTGTGGCTCAGGAGAGCAAGTTGGAGCCACCACGTGGCTGTGGCTCAGGCCTTAGCGTGGCATCGGACCGTGGCATGAGCTGCCCCACCAGCAGGGGCATCAATACAGAGCCCAGGAGTGCCGGCAAACCCCAAGCGAAGACCCTCCCGAGTGACCACTAATACGATCCTCACTAAAACTTCCTCACCCAGGCAAACAAAAGGGGATGTTCAATTAAACTTGCCAAATTCATTTTTGGTCTGTTTGTTTGCATGATTCAGTTTTAGCAGAGAACTTGTAGTTTTCTGGGTGCAGAAAATGCCGGAGCAGATGAGGAAGGTTTTGTTTCTTTAGAAAAGAATACCCCCAGAACACGAACGGTCCTTTCTTTGAGAATCACAGTATGAGTTCTCAAGGAGTCTTTAAGTGGCTGTACACCTCATTACTTGCTTCATAAGCACTCAGATCACACAGGGAAATAAACTAATTAATGCAAAGGGCTTTTTTTTTGTCTTTGTGTGCATGTGTGTGTGTGTGTGTTGTGTGTGTGTTCCTCTTGGCCTCCATTTTCCCTAATCTGTTCCAACCCTGCCCCTGGCAAGGTAACTTTTGAAAATGCAAAATGAATTCCTCCCCCCCCCAAAAAAGAAAGAGCAAGCATCTACTCTCAGAAACAAATATCTTTGTTACCGTAAATGCAAATTTGCTCATAATTATAACAACAAAAAATACCCTCCCCTCTCCCTGAAGAGAATTAATTGATTCATATTACATTTTTTATATAGGGGGGATAGTCATTCACTCAAGCAAAGAGGATTAAAAAAAATTAAAGGATACACGAGTCTCAGAGGGAACAGTATGACGGATAATAATTACACGTTTGAAAAACAAGTGACACGCACCAGAACCCCAAAATCAAAGCTGACCCAGCCCACCTGGGGCTGTCTTCCTTTCTCTCCCGTTCTCTGTTCCTTCGTTTCCGTCTTTTTTTTCTTTCCCCAGGACTGACACATTTTGTGGAAGCAAAAGCTAATTGGATGTTTCAAACAAGGCAGTTTGGCACACAGGTTGGATGGAATGGGTGCCTTTCAGGGGAGAACGCGCCAGCCGCTCCACTTATAGACATTTCTTAAAGGCGTACATGCCTAAGACGTATCGCACGCAGGCGTCTATTGGCTGTCGCCTGTGATGTCACTCGATGGCTAGTGATGCTTGTTTTTAGAGGGAATTGATAATAGGCGCCATCTTTAATTAACATTAATATTAATTTTATAAGCTACATTTTAATGGGGTAGGGTTTATTTTTATTAGAGCCATCTTAACTTACCTATATTTATTGTATTTTAATTTGATTGTGCTCTATATTCTCGAGCACTGTACAATCGCCCTGATTCTTCGAGGAGGGCGCTTATAACAATAACCAAATAAATAAATAAATAAATAAATAAATAAATAAATAAATAAATAAATAAATAAATAAATAAAATATGTAGCTGCACTCCTCCGATGCTTGGAGGAGAAGACCATTGGGAGGTTTTTAAGTGCACGCAGGTTGCCAACTCCAAGTTGGGAAATTCCTGGAGATTTTTGGGGGTGCAGGGTATGGGGAGAGGAGGAACTCAGCAGGTTATAATGCTGTAGCCATTTGCTTTAGGGCAGGGGTGTCCGACTCTGGCCAACCTGCTGGCATGGGCAGGGGCTGATGGGAATTGTAGTCCATCAACATCTGAGACGGCAGAGTTGGACACCCCTGCTCTAGGGGAACCGATCTCTGAGGTCTAGCAGCCTGTTGTAATTCCAGGCAACGGTGATACACAAAAAGACTTTGAGAAAGAACTTCTACATCAACCTAGCACCCCATGAGGCTGCTGCACATGTGAAAAGCGTAAATATGAAGGTGATGCTGGATAATTGCAGAAACTCCACCTGTGGCATTTCCGGCCTACTCACCCACGCAAGTCATCGCTTGATGCTGCAGCCACTGAGGCACAAATGGTTGAGGCTTCATTCATTCATTCATTCATTCATTCATTCATTCATTCATTCATACATACATACATACATACATACATACATACATACATACATACCCACCCTTTTCTCCCCAAGGTGGATCCAGGCTACACCCCACTCTCCTCCTCTGTTTGATCTCCCCCAAAATAATCGTGTGAGGTACATTAGACTGAGAGAGAGGTGCTTTTCCTGTAACTAGTCCCATGGTGGCGAACCTTTGGCACTCCAGATGTTATGGACTACAATTCCCATCAGCCAATTGGCCATGCTGGCAGGGGCTGATGGGAATTGTAGTCCATAGCATCTGGAGTGCCAAAGGTTCACCACCATTGGACTAGTCCATCGTTCCTGCTATTGGGGGAAGTGCCATCGGTCGAGTCACAGCCAACTTACGGCAATTTCTCATGGGGTTTGCAAAGCAAGAGACATTCAGAGGTGGTTTGCCATTGCCTGCCTCTGCATACCCTGGACTTCCCTGGCAGTCGCCCAACCAAGTTCTAACCAGGGGCGACCCTGCTTAGCTTCCAGGATATGACGAGATCAGGCTAGCCTGGGCCATCCAGGTCAAGGCAATAGACATTCGAAAGTTGTTGGCCACTGATTGTCCCTGTGTAGCAACTCTGGCCTTCCACAGAGGTGTCCCACATTCAAATACTGACTAGGGCCGACATTGCTCAGTTTCTGAGATCTGATGACATCCTGCTAGCCTGGGACACCTCAATCAGGGCAGAGACAAACATAGCTGGTTGGCCATTGTCTACCTCTCCACAGCAACCCTGGACTTCCTCGGAGGTTTGCCGTCCGAGAACTTACCAGGTTTGGCCCTGCTTAGTTTCTGAGATCTGATGAGATCTCAGGCTAGCTCAGGGGTCTGCAAACCTGCGGCTCTCCAGATGTTCATGAACTACAGTTCCCATCAGCCCCTGCCAGCATGCTGGCAGGGGCTGATGGGAATTGTAGTTCATGAACATCTGGAGAGCTGCAGGTTGCAGACCCCTGAGCTGCTAGCCTGAGATCTGATGAGCTCCGACATAGCTCCAGCTATTCACACCCACAGTCACGAGAGGGGAAATACTTTGAGCGGAACATCTGTACCAGCTCGTAGAATAGTTTGCATTTTTTTTTCCAGACCCACCCGTAACCTCCTCTTTTAACTGTTAAAAAACAAAAACAAAACATGTGTGCCCCTGGTTTTTCTCTCAGCCAATTACCTTACAAATGTCTCTCGGTTTCATACCATTCATGGCTTTCTTCCAAGAATCTGCAGAGCTGTCACTTGGCGAGGGCAGTGAGAATTCTTGGCAAGAGATTCCCCGGCCTGTCTCACAGGACTACATTTCCCAAGGTTCCCGGGGGTAAGGGAGCGAGTCACAAAACACTTCTGGTTCTATTGTGCAGAGATGGTGCCCCTTTTCTGTTTCCCTCTCTCTCATTTTGAAAACACGTTGGCAACAAGAGAATAGGCAGCAGCCTGTGGGAGGGGTAGCTGCTCATATTTATGCACATTTATTTTAATTAGATTATTTATCCTGTCAAGAGGTGTAATGTCTGCCCCTTCCAAAAAAAAATTAATAATAATGCGGGTGTTGTCTTTGTTACTTTCAATTTGTTATGGCCCAGTTGCACGTGATGGGAGATCAAGAGAGGAAAAACATTCCCTAATTTTTCTAGTCCTCCTCCTCTTCTTGATCTTCTCATCTCTGAGTCCTAAACGTCTACAGCAGAACATATTAAAACTCAACAATAAAAGTGCATTCATACTGAAAACGCAAAAGTCTTTCATGTGCTACGCCAGGGGTCTGCAACCTGCCAATTGGCCATGCTGGCAGGGGCTGATGGGAACTGTAGTTCATGAACATCTGGAGAACCGCAGGTTGCAGACCCCTGTTGATCAGCTGGTTTCCAAGGTCCAGAAAAGAGGGGCTTTCAAACTGCATTGGAAGTCCAACAAGGAACAATATAAAATACCCTAGGAAAGGGATGGAGTTTCACAGCTCAGGGGGGCCACCACTAAAAAGTCCTTTCAGTCTAAACTCTAAGAAGTGAAGGCCACGCTGGCTGATTTCAGGTCCAAGCCAGGTATAAAGATCCTCCCCCCCCCACCTCTGCCATGAAACTCATGGTAAATGACCCTGAATCATTCACTTTCTCAGCCTAACCTACCTCATGGGTCATTTAGATTCATGTTTAACTGCACCTTACAGACTAACAAGATTTGGAGGGTATAAGCTTTTGAGCGTCAAGGATCCCTTCGTCAAATACAAGTTGGAGTGATCTTTAAGTCCTTATATCCAATCTGAAGGTGGGAGGAACTCTGTTGCACAGAAGGAACTTCAGAGGTGGGATCCAGCAGGTTCTCACAGGTTCCCGAAAGTAGGTTACTCTCCGTTTCATACCATTATTTGTGTGTGCCAAGTTATTATTTGTGTGTGCCAAGAGGGGGTTACTAATGGGTGATTTTGCCACGTGATTTTTGCCTTAGTTACGCCCCTCCTCTCAGCAGTAGCGCGCAGAACTGGAAGCAGTCTAGCAGGAGGTGCACCAGCGTGCGTGGCAGCCTGCGCCTGCGTGCATTCGTTTCCCGCCCAAGGGCCGGCGCAGCGGCTGCATCCTTGCCACAGCCCCGCCCAGGAATACCCCGCCCACGGAATGCCCGGCCACGCCCCTGTCGTGCCCCGCCCAGCCCCATTGGCGCTACGCCACAGTTTGAATCCCACCACCATGGGAACCTGTTACTAAAATTTTTGGATCCCACCACTGTTTCCACTGCAGACCACAAATAGCTGCCCTCTGAAACTGCTCACAGGGTTGTTATTAGGGTAAAAAGGAGGAAAGGGGAACCATATAAGCTACCTTGAGCTCCTTACAGGCTGATTATTCACTGGCACTCTGCCCCACAGTGAGGGTAAGGTTCCTGTGGGCCAGAGATTGCTGTGCTGACACCATCAAAGTTGCGGCGCCAAAGATCCCGGAAGCCCCATAGTTAACAAAAGCCCCTGTCGAAAAGTAAGAGAGAAGGTTGCCTTTTAAAAAAAAGCCCTTTAAACATGATACCAATATTCCTTATATCAATATTGTACAAGCTGTTTTCATTGCTTTTGTATTTTTAGGGAAATGCTGGCACCAGATCCCTGTAAGGACAGGGGGGATGGGGGGGGTGTCCCACTCCTCCTGGAATTACATCTGATCTCCAGATTATAAAATCAGTTCCCTGGTAGGAAAGGGCTGCTTTAGATGGCGGACTCAACGGCATTTATACCACGCTGGGGTCACTTCTCTGTTCAAACCCCACCCTTCGCAGGCGCCATCCCCAAACCTCAAATTTCCCAATCTGGAGCTGTCAGCCCATATGGGCCAAAGGGGCCTGCAACTGGCGGCTCTCCAGATGTTCACGGACTACAAATCCCATCAGCCCCTGCCAGCATGGCCAATTGAACATCTGGAGAGCCGCAGGTTGCAGACCCCGGGGCCAAGCACTGGAGATCCCAGAGAGGGTAAAAAACGGACCAGCTGTCATATAAGTTACCCTGTTTCCCTGAAAATAAGACATCCCCTGAAAATAAGACGTAGTAGAGGTTTTGCTGAAGTGCTAAATATAAAGCATCCCCCGGAAGTAGGACGTGACAAAGTTTTTGTTTGGAAGCATGCCCATCAAACAGAACACCAGAGCATGCAGCTGTGGAGCGGAAAAATAAGACATCCCCTGAAAATAAGACATAGCACATCTTTGGGAGCAAAAATTAATATAAGACACCAGATGTAATGTGCTGCCATCAGCTCTGCTGGAGGGAAGATTTAAGAATATGGAACGTTCTAAAAGAGTTTGTTCATGTGATATGACTACAGTTGAAACACTTGACCATTCTCTGTTTCTATGCCCTAAATACAATAAGATACGCATGAAATACATGGATTCCATTTTCTTGCAATGTTCTCAGTGGCATGAGTGTTATAAGATACCCAATCTCCTGAACAGCTCTGATGTACTCTTTTGTGAAACGGTTGCAAATTTTATACTGGAAATTAGTAATTTTAACTGTATTTCTTAACCTTGTTTTGTTTTAAAATTTTGTCCTGTTTTTATATGCCAATAAAGGCTTGTGTTGTTGTTGAATATAAGACACTGTCTTATTTTCGGGGAAACAGGGTAGGTCTGACCCATGTTCACAGTCTCACACCGCTGTTGCGTTTAAGCTGAGCCGTTTCCTGTTTCCCCTCCTAACGTGTCACCCAGCCCTGAAATTCAGAAAGGGCCCAAAGTGTGTGTGTGGGGGGCGGGGGGCAGGGGGAGGAAAGGACAGCTCTTCCCCTGAGCTGAATCTGTGGCTGCCGGACAATGAGCAGTCTGTTGTCAGCCTTGATATCCCAGCTGCAAGATACAGGCTATACAAGCCGCCGCCGAATGTTATCGGGCAGTTATCTGCCGGCTACAATGAAACACAATCCAAGTTCAGGATGTTGTTCAATGCGTGAATAGAGTCCGGGGGAGAGCCGGGGCGGAGCTTGGGCATGGTGGGAAATCTGCAGGAGCCCAGCTCTCTATTTATCATGCGGGGTGGGAGTGGGGGGTGGCAGCAGGCGGAACAGGGGTCATATGAGCAGATTCGTGGGGGAGCAAAGGAAAGAGAGAGGGATTGGGGGAAAATGGAAGGATGCCACAGAGGCTCAGGTTTGCAGCTTTGTGGAGCAGGCGGCCAGCGTGCAAAGGCCTCTCTTGCATCAAAATCGCGGAAGGAAGGTTTTTCACCTTTGGATACAGAAACATGCAGCAATAAAACATAACAGAAACATGCACCAATAGAAGAAGAAGAGGAGGAGGAGGAGGAGGAGGAGGAGTTCAGATTTATATTCCCCCTTTCTCTCCTGTAAGGAGACTCAAAGGGACTTACAATCTCATTGCCCTTCCCCCCTCACAATAAACACCCTGTGAGGTAGGTGGGGCTGAGAGAGGGCTCCGAAGAACTGGGACTAGCCCAAGGTCACTCAGCTGGTGTGTGTGGGAGTGCACAGGCTAATCTGAATTCCCCAGATAAGCCTCCACAGCTCAAGCGGCAGAGCGGGGAATCAACCCCGGTTCCTCCAGATTAGAATGCACCTGCTCTAAACCACTACGCCACTGCTGCTCCTAACATAACATAATAAAAACCACACTCAAGGGGCACCACACCAAAGGGCTGGTCTCTTCTGTATTTGCTATTACATTTTCACGCGGCTCTTCCTCCACAGGGGCTATGCCCAATGGCTACACCCAGATGGCACCGACAAACCTGAGTTAGTTGCAACAACAACAGGTCCAGTTTCTGCGTCTCTTTCCCTCCCATGAAAGCAAAATCCTGGGTTCAAACAATTCCCTTTCGAACGCTGCGCTTTTCTTACATAAGCAGGATTGTCAACTAGGGCTTGCCGACAAGGAAGAGCGCCACACACAAGGTATCACAACAAACCGCAGTAAACCTGAGATGGACAGCCCAAGAAACCCAGCGTGTTTCCATCTCAGAAAGCCAGAGGATTTTTATCATATCCAAACACAACCTTTGTCACATTAGCCTCTCCCCATCCCTGTTCATCTTTTAGTATATTCCCAACTGGAGGTATACAAACTGTAAGCTCCTTGGGAGCAGAGACCTATCTTCCTTTCTCTCTCTCTCCCTTGCTTTATATTACTCTGTAAGGAGCTACATGTAATTAAACATTTAATTAAATAGCAGTGATCATCAGGGATGGTGACGGAGAAAGCCTACAGGCTCTTTCATTCTTAGGAAACGCTTCCAATTCAGGAGAAGACAATGTTGATGATGAAGAAGAAGAAGAGTTGGATTTATATTCCCCCTTTCTCTCCTGTAAGGAGACTCAAAGGGGCTTATAAACTCCTTTCCCTTCCCCCCTCACAACAAACACCCTGTGAGGTAGGTGGAGCTGAGAGAGCTCCGAAGAACTGTGACTAGCCCAAGGTCACCCAGCTGGCGTGTGTTGAATGTACAGGCTAATCTGAAGACAGAGAGACAGCAGTATAATTTGCTGGGGTGCTTGATCAATCTTTTTGCCATTCCCTCAGATACAAGTGGCGTGCCAGAGGGCTTCTCTCTAAGTATGTCCTTCTCTCTAAGCAAATCCAAAGGCGCACAACTGCCAACCCCACCATCCATTGGGACCCTGCACACCAATGGCACCATTCCCCAGTTTCCATAATAAAAAAGGGGAAACTGGGAGATTGATGCTGGAAACTGGGCAAGAAGCTGATTGCTCATTGGCTCTCTCTCTCTCATTGAGAGCAGCGGCATAGTGGTTAAGAACAGGTGCATTCTAATCTGGAGAAACCAGGTTTGATTCCCCGCTCTGCCGCCTGAGCTGTGGAGGCTTATCTGGGGAATTCAGATTGGCCTGGGCACTTCCACACATGCCAGCTGGGTGACCCTGGGCTAGTCCCAGTTCTTCGGAGCTCTCTCAGCCCCACCTACCTCACAGGGTGTTTGTTGTGAGGGGGGAAGGGCAAGGAGATTGTAAGCCCCTTTGAGTCTACCACAGGAGAGAGAGGGGGGATATAAATCCAAACGTCGTCGTCGTCGTCGTCGTCCTTCTTCTTCTTCTTCTTCTTCTTCTTCTTGTTCTTCTTGTTCTTCTTGTTCTTCTTGTTCTTCTTCTTCTTGTTCTTCTTCTTGTTCTTCTTCTTCTTGTTCTTGTTCTTCTTCTTCTTCATTATTGGCTGGAGGTATTTCCAGCTGGCCCTGCCCAAGATTCTGACGAAGAATCAATCCAAAGAACATGTGCAGATTGCCAGTTATCTTTCTCTTTTCCTCCAGTTCTGGGAATTCAGGCGTCAAGTTCCTCAAAGAGATTCCACGCCTGCTCAGAATGCAAGGGCCTCCTTCTCATATATGATCTGGAGGGAGGAGCGGCAGCCCGGGACAGGATTCCAATTGATGGATTTCACACATGCGCGGAATAGAAGGGCATAAGAGCATCTCCTTTGCAAACATGACTTGGAGGGAGGAGCAGCAGCCAGGTACATCTCTCCAAATGTTAGATTCCACACATGCTCAAAACGCACGGACGTAAGAGCTTTGCATACATGAGCAGTGGCAAGCAGGAATGTATCTCCACATGTTAAGTTACAGTTAAAACTGAGTTCCTCCTGTACCCTTCCCTTGTATGCAGTGGTGGGATCCAAAAATTTTAGTAACAGGTTCCCATGGTGGTGGGATTCAAACTGTGGCGTAGCGCCAATGGGGATGGGCGGGACACGACGGGGGCTTGGCCGGGCATTCCGGGGACGGGGCATTCCTGGGCGGGGCTGTGGCAAGGACGCAGCCGCTGCGCCGGTCCTTGGGCGGGAAATGAATGCCGCGCGGGCGCCAAGCTGCCATGCGCCCGGGGTGCACCTCCTGCTAGACTGCTTCAAGTTCTGCGCGCTACTGCTGAGAGGAGGGGCGTAACTAAGGCAAAAATCACGTGGCAAAATCACCAATTAGTAACCCCCTCTCGGCACACACAAATAATTAGTAACCTACTCTCGGGAACCTGTGAGAACCTGCTGGATCCCACCTCTGCTTGGGTTGAGCCTCACCTGCCCTATAAGCAACTCCTAGGCCCCTTCCGCCCACGCAGAATAATGCACTTTTACCCACTTTGAAGCTGTGCGGAATAGCAAAATCCGCTTGCAAACAATTGCGAATGTGGACTGAAAGTGTATTATTTTGCATGTACAGAAGGGGTGCTAGCAACATCATATATCAATAAGGTTCTTTTTTGCTCCAGTTCTGGGAACTTTAAACCTATTACTAAACCTTGGGCTATAAGTTTTTGGCTGGGACAGACACCTGACCTACTTCATGGAAGCACTGAATGAGGAGTGTGTAAAAATCTTAGCACTTTGGATAACTGAAACAGTACTGATGCTAGGGATGTTCCAGTGTGCCATTGTTCTTTTCGTTTATGCTTGTGACAAGCATTTTTGGTCCAGCGTATTTCCTTTGCAGGTTTCTTCCAGAGGTAGGATCCAGCAGGTTCTCACAGGTTCCCGAGAGTAGGTTACTAATTAGGTTTGTGTGTGCCGAGAGGGGGTTACTAACTGGTGATTTTGCCACATGATTTTTGCCTTTGTTACGCCCCTCCTCTCAGCAGTAGTGCGCAGAACTTGAAGCAGTCTAGCAGGAGGTGCACCGGCGTGCGTGGCAGCCTGCGCCTGCGTGCATTTATTTCCCGCCCAAGGACCGGCGCAGCGGCTGCGTCCTTGCCACAGCCCCGCCCAGTAATGCCCCACCCCCAGAATGCTCAGCCACGTCCCCGTCGTGCCCCGCCCAGCCCCATTGGCGCTGCGCCACAGTTTGAATCCCACCACCATGGGAACCTGTTACTAAAATTTTTGGATCCCACCACTGGCTTCTTCCCCTTCCGTTTGCTTCTTTCATGACATTTTTTATATCAGAAACGTTCATTTTACTATCAGATTTTGGTTATTTTGGTCAAGGAAGTGAAAGCTTTGTTCAAAAGAAACAAACAAACAAAAAAAAGAAATTCCAGCATTAGCCATTTTGAAAACCCATCCACGGTTGGGGGAGAAGGAGCGGATGATAGAAATTCACAACCATCTTCCTGCCCCCCCACTCCCGCAGCGCCCCCTGCTCTAGGCCAGAGGAAGGCAGAGAAACTCCAGGATCCTCGGCCGATCTGGCCTGGAGGAAAATTCCTTTCTGCCCCCAAAGTGGCATAAGAGCATCTCCTTTGCAAACATGACTTGGAGGGAGGAGCAGCAGCCAGGTACGTCTCTCCAAATGTTAGATTCCACACACGCTCAAAATGCACGGACATAAGAGCTTTGCATACATGAGCAGTGGCAAGCAGGAATGGCATTACCTTGGGCATGCAGGACGGGGCCATGAAAGCTGAGCTTTCATCTCTTCCTGCCCTCCCTCTCACGATTTTGAACCAGAGGTGATATTGAACCAAAGTGTCACAAAAGGCAGTGCCAACACTGATGCTGATGGGATTGGCATTACCGGCTAACTCGGCAGCGTGGTTGAGCCTCTTCCCATGATATGGGGGGGGGATGGGGCCCAGAGACAACCCCTTCTACAGGCGCCCCCTGTGCCTGGGGGTGTGGCTTGGGGAGCCCCACCCCCGCCTCCATGAAGGCTGAGCCATGCCCCCTGGCCTCCATGTAGGATGGCAGAGCCTGGGGAGGGCAAAAGCCGGCCTGCAGGGAGGGCAGGGGGCAGGGCTCGGCGGCAGTGGGCCTGCAGGGAGGGCGGGGGGCAGGGCTTGGTGGCACGTGCCCAGGGACATGGGTGACTCCATGTCCCTATAGGCCAGTGACAGTGAACGTTTTAGAGACCGAGTTCCAGGGGCGGAGCAAGGGGAAACTGTGCCCAGGGCACGTGTGCACCCTGCGCCCCTGCCCGCCCTGCCCTGGAATGCTCCTGGAATACTTCGAAACACCCCTGCAAGGCTCCCAGAATGCCCTTGCCATGCCCCCGCAAGGGAATGCGCCAGTGCATTGCACACCCCTTACCTCCTTGGCGCTACGCCACTGCCGAGTGCCAAAACTGGGGCGACAGCATGCGTGTCCACAAAGAGGGCTCTGAGTGCCACCTCTGGCACGCGTGCCATAGGTCCGCCACCCCTGCTATAGGCCGCATACCTCTGCCCCACGGATCGAGTTTTTGCCACAGACAGTTAATACGCTGCCCGCCTTGCGCAGATATGTACACTTCGAGCCGCCCGTTAATTTGTTATCATTTAAAGTCATTCCCTTCGTAAAATGTCAACAGAGTTTTAAGAAGGCACCACCTGGCAAGATTCCTGCTGTGGCTGTGTAATTCCCTCCGCAGGCCTGCCAAACCGTTGTAATTAAAACGAGTGGGATTTGAAGGGCTGCGATGAAGCGCGTCGCTAATTCGCCCGTCTCCGTGCAAAAAATAAGAGAGTAAAAATTAATATATAAAATCCTGTCATGGAAGCCAGACAAGACAAGAGAGAGAGAGAGAGAGAAAGCAGCAGGGCTGGTGTCAGGGGCTGGCGGGGGAAACAGGAAATCCATCTTTGACACGGCCTTTCAAGTCTTTGACGGCCGGCAAGTTAACGGCGACAGCAAAAGAAGAGTTTTACAGCGGGTTTCAAAATCTCAGCATCGCGAAGTGACATAACTTTTTTGCTAACATATCAACAAATCATTGTTTTGCATTTTTTAAAAGAGCATCACGCAAAAGCTGATGTGGTGTAGCTGTAAGAGTGTTGCAGCAGGACCTGGGAAATCTAACTTTGAATCCCTACTCTGCCACGGCAGCTCGCCCAGTGATTTTGGGCGCGTCAGACTCTCTCAGCCCGACCTACCTCACAAGGTGGTTGTTGTAAGGACACAGCAGAAGAGGGGAGAAGGATGTGGAAAACTGTGTTGCATGTCCCTATTAGGAGGAAACGTGGCATATGATTATAAATACTGTCTGGACGGGAGCCCCAGCATGGGGCTTGGACTTGTTCCGGTGCCGTGCAGGACCACAGCCCCATCCGCGGCCAGAGAAGGGACGACGCGCTGCCGGGCCGATCTGCCTCCTCCCCGCCCCGATGGGCCGCCGCCGGCCCGACATGGCGATTTGCCAGCACCTGGACCGGGCGCCATGTCAATACATCGACCTACCGATACTTCAGCCGGGCGATCAGCCGATCCGCCGCCACAAACGCGCCAGGCCAAGAAACTGAGCCTGATCAGAGGGATTGAAGGATTGGAGCACCTTCCTTATGAGAGGCTGCAGCGTTTGGGACTCTTTAGTTTGGAGAGGAGACGTCTGAGGGGGGATAGGATTGAAGTCTATAAAATTATGCACGGGGTAGAAAATGTTGACAGAGAGAAATTTTTCTCTCTTTCTCACAATACTAGAACCAAGGGGCATTCATTGAAAATGCTGGGGGGAAGAATTAGGACTAATACAAGGAAACACTTCTTCACACAACGTGTGATTGGTGTTTGGAATATGCTGCCACAGGAGGTGGTGATGGCCACTCACCTGGAATAGCTTTAAAAGGGGCTTGGACAGATTTATGGAGGAAGTCGATCTCTGGCTACCAATCTTGATCCTCCTTGATCTGAGATTGCAAAGGCCTTAGCAGACCAGGTGCTCGGGAGCAACAGCCGCAGAAGGCCATTGCTTTCACATCCTGCACGTGACCTCCCAAAGTCACCTGATGGGCCACTGCGAGTAGCAGAGTGCTGGACTAGATGGACTCTAGTCTGATCCAGCAGGTTCCTTCTTATGTTCTTATGTTCTTATGATGTGCAGGGACTGCCAGGGTTTCTCGGCTGAAAGCCCAGTGAAAGCTGACTAAAGTTGTCCCCCACCCACCGGTCAGCGTCCACTCACACCAGCGTAGCTCCCTCGCAAAGCACACTTCCAGGTTTGGCCGCTGTGGAGCTGTGTGGCACCTGCACACTGGCGTTTTTGCTCTCCTTACGTGCATAATGTCCTTTACGCGGCGGGGGGGGGGGGGCAAACATGTCAGTGCAGGCCTCCACTGCTCCCACCAGCTGTTTTGACCTCCCCCCAGATTCAGCCGTAAGATTTCAAAAACAATCTATATCTGAGCAAAGCAAAGAAACAGATTACATTTTTTTCGGCCTCCTGCCTTTCTGCGCGTACTCTACGTTTGAAAAAACCCAAGCAGGCTCTTTCTGATGGGAATTGAAGTCCATAAACATCTGGAGGGCCAGAGTAGGATACTCCTGATCTATGGCATTACATCCCCGTTGAACTCCTGTCCTTCCCCACACCTGGCTACCCCTAGCAACCACTGCCAAACCTTCAGGAGTCTCCTGAGTTGGCAATGACAGGGGCCAACGTAGTTCCTTCCCTGTTCCTTCCGAATAGGGCTCTGTTGAGCAACAGGAAGCTTTACAAAGCTAGGCTGTAACTGGGGGCACTCATGCAAGAGGCCACTAAAAATCATGATGAAAGATGTTCGGTCCCTTGATGAAAGATGTTTGGTTCCCTTTTGCCAAAATGGCTCCCATTACTGGCCGACGATGACCGCCTCGGCTCGGGCATCGCTGGGCCTAATGAGGCAGGCTGAGTGTGACTGTCTTCATTGTGGGGAGGAAAATAAAGGGGGGGGGGCACAGCCACAACCTTGTGATTAGAGAGCACTTTGGAGACAGAGACAGACAGAGAAAAAGAGGCGGGGGCCCCCTTTTCCACCGCTGTGCGATTCCAGCCATTTAACAGCCTTTAATAGCCTCTGCCACCCCCTCCCTTCAACCTCGAAGACGAGAGCCATCCTTGGCAGTCCAGAGACGCCTGTCTCTCTCTCCCCCCTCTCTTCTCTCTGCCTTCTGTTTGAAAACTTTTCCTCCTCTCCGCCAGCCTCGCAATTTTAACTTCACTCTTCATTTCTTTCCCTCGGCTGGCTCCCGAGCAGCGATGGCTGGGCCGCTTGAGCGCAGGTGAGAGAAAAGCTGGAAGTTTACGGCGAAACTCGGGGGGTGTTGAAGCTGGGTTTGCCGGCTTCCAGGTTGGAACCTGAGGTCTCCTGGAAGTACAATTGACCTGAAGACTACAGAGATCAGCTGCCGTGCTTTGGAGGGTACATTTTATGGTATTATAACCACTGAGGTCCCTAGGGAGCAGCAGTGGCGTAGGAGGTTAAGAGCTCATGTATCTAATCTGGAGGAACCGGGTTTGATTCCCAGCTCTGCCGCATGAGCTGTGGAGGCTTATCTGGGGAATTCAGATTAGCCTGTACATTCCCACACATGCCAGCTGGGTGACCTTGGGCTAATCACAGTTCTTCAGAGCTCTCTCAGCCCCACCTATCTCACAGGGTGTTTGTTGTGAGGGGGGAAGGGCAAGGAGATTGTAAGCCCCTTTGAGTCTCCTGCAGGAGAGAAAGGGGGATATAAATCCAAACTCCTCCTCCTCCTCCTCCTCCAGAATTTCCCAATTTGCAGCTGGCCACCCTACAGGGTGGAAAGGCTAGTCCGGCTTTGGAGGATGCAGAGAAGAGTTTGGCTGCCCCTCCAGAGCTAAAGGACAGATAATTCAGTAGTGAAATATTGGAGGGGGTTCTGCAAAATACATGGCAAAATAAAGACCCTGTTTTGCTATTTTATGTGTAGTACTTCTGCTTAAGGAGCCACGTGGCGTAGTGGTTAAGTGCTTGCACTGCCACTCACGCGGTCAGGAGTTCGAGCCCCCTGTGGGTCAGATATCCTGGCAGCTGGCAGCTGGCTCATGGTCAACTCAGCCATCCATCCATTACTTGGTCGGTAAATGAGTACCAAGCACACAGCTAGGGGGTAAAGAATAGCTGGTGGGCCACTGCGAGTAGCAGAGAGCTGGACTAGATGGACTCTGGTCTGATCCAGCTGGCTTGTTCTTATGTTCTTATGGAAAGCAATGGCAAACTACCCCACAAAAACAGCTTGCCTATGAAATCACTGCTTGCAGGTGTACCCCAGGATCAAACATGACTGAAGGGGAAACTTTACCTTTACTTCTGCTTAACTGCCCTGCCTTTGTAAGCTGTTCTGAGTGGTCTTTAAAGGAGACGTTTTGGTTTCTAATCAGGGTTTTGCGGTGATTTGTGTGGGAGTATGTATCACGTCTGGGTTGCAGCAGCTTGCTGGCATGGAATAGGCCAGAGGCATCCAACTCTGGCACTTCAGATGTTCATGGACTACAGTTCCCATCAGCCCCTGCTGGCATGGCCAATTGTAGTCCATGAACTTCTGAAGCGCCAGAGTTGGACACCTCTGGAATAGGCACATCGCTTGACAAAAACCTACTTTCCGGAAATGCTGCAAAGATCTCTTTGGTGTTTGATGTCCAGGTGACACGTGAGAGTGGTCTGGGTTTCAATGAATCGGATCATCTGGGGAAAGTTTATGGGTTTTTTTACCCATTACAGCTGGGAGCCCACGGAAGACCTCCACTGATAGAAGGGATTCCCTTCCACAGAGCAGGACTTCACCTTGTGCCCAATGCAACTCCAGATGCCTTCTGAAGTACTTTTGCTGGGGAACAGCTTGAGGGGGGTGCCAGAAGATTGAGGCGGGACAGATCAGTTGGCAACCTCCCTCCTCTTCTGCATGTGGATATCCTGCTCTGGAGCCAGC